>NC_091202.1:33963086-34134824 GCF_040958095.1 Procambarus clarkii
CCACATGTGTCGTGTGGGTGTTGGCGCCACATGTGTCGTGTGGGTGTTGGCGCCACATGTGTCGTGTGGGTGCTGGCGCCACATGTGTCGTGAGGGTGCTGGCGCCACATGTGTCGTGTGGGTGCTGGCGCCACATGTGTCGTGAGGGTGCTGGCGCCACATGTGTCGTGAGGGTGCTGGCGCCACATGTGTCGTGTGGGTGTTGGCGCCACATGTGTCGTGTGGGTGTTGGCGACACATGTGTCGTGTGGGTGTTGGCGCCACATGTGTCGTGTGGGTGTTGGCGCCACATGTGTCGTGTGGGTGTTGGCGCCACATGTGTCGTGTGGGTGTTGGCGCCACATGTGTCGTGAGGGTGCTGGCGCCACATGTGTCGTGTGGGTGCTGGCGCCACATGTGTCGTGTGGGTGCTGGCGCCACATGTGTCGTGTGGGTGCTGGCGCCACATGTGTCGTGTGGGTGCTGGCGCCAAATGTGTCGTGAGGGTGTTGGCGCCACATGTGTCGTGAGGGTGTTGGCGCCACATGTGTCGTGAGGGTGCTGGCGCCACATGTGTCGTGTGGGTGCTGGCGCCACATGTGTCGTGTGGGTGCTGGCGCCACATGTGTCGTGTGGGTGCTGGCGCCACATGTGTCGTGTGGGTGCTGGCGCCACATATGTCGTGTGGGTGCTGGTGCCACATGTGTCGTGTGGTTGTTGGCGCCACATGTGTCGTGTGGGTGCTGGCGCCACATGTGTCGTGTGGGTGCTGGCGCCACATGTGTCGTGTGGGTGTTGGCGCCACATGTATCGCGTGGGTGTTGGCGCCACATGTGTCGTGTGGGTGTTGGCGCCACATGTATCGTGTGGGTGTTGGCGCCACATGTGTCGTGTGGGTGTTGGCGCCACATGTGTTGTGTGGGTGCTGGTGCCACATGTGTCGTGTGGGTGCTGGTGCCACATGTGTCGTGTGGGTGTTGGCGCCACATGTGTCGTGTGGGTGCTGGCGCCACATGTGTTGTCTGGGTGCTGGCGCCACATATGCAGTGTGGGTGCTGGCGCCACATATGCAGTGTGGGTGCTGGCGCCACATATGCCGTGAGGGTGCTGGCGCCAGACGCCAAGCCTTCATGAGGAAATTGATCCCAGGCGCACACTGCCCAACAACTCCCCACCATCAGACTTACTATATAACCACAGTATATTATTATAATCCCCAAGACTTATACACTGCATTACTAACTCCAATATTTCTTGGAGTTTTTTAATTCCCTCCTGTCTCCCCCTAGTACTATTATTATACTATTATATATGTGATGATATAAGGCTCCCACAGTACAGTGTCCAGGCATGATGTACTAATATAAGGCTCCCATAGTAGTGTCCAGGCATGATGTACTATCAAGAGGCTCCCACAGTACAGTGTCCGGGCATGATGTACTAACATGAGGCTCCCACAGTACAGTGTCCAGGCATGATGTACTATCAAGAGGCTCCCACAGTACAGTGTCCGGGCATGATGTACTAACATGAGGCTCCCACAGTACAGTGTCCAGGCATGATGTACTATCAAGAGGCTCCCACAGTACAGTGTCCGGGCATGATGTACTATCATGAGGCTCCCACAGTAGTGTCCAGGCATGATGTACTAACATAAGGCTCCCACAGTAGTGTCCAGGCATGATGTACTATCATGAGGCTCCCACAGTAGTGTCCAGGCATGATGTACTATCATGAGGCTCTCACAGTAGTGTCCAGGCATGATGTACTATCAAGAGGCTCCCACAGTACAGTGTCCGGGCATGATGTACTAACATGAGGCTCCCACAGTACAGTGTCCAGGCATGATGTACTATCAAGAGGCTCCCACAGTACAGTGTCCGGGCATGATATACTATCAAGAGGCTCCCACAGTACAGTGTCCGGGCATGATGTACTATCAAGAGGCTCCCACAGTACAGTGTCCAGGCATGATGTACTATCAAAAGGCTCACACAGTAGTGTCCAGGCATGATGTACTATCAAGAGGCTCCCACAGTACAGTGTCCAGGCATGATGTACTAACATGAGGCTCCCACAGTAGTGTCCAGGCATGATGTACTATCATGAGGCTCCCACAGTACAGTGTCCAGGCATGATGTACTAACATGAGGCTCTCACAGTAGTGTCCAGGCATGATGTACTATCATGAGGCTCCCACAGTAGTGTCCAGGCATGATGTACTAACATAAGGCTCCCACAGTAGTGTCCAGGCATGATGTACTATCATGAGGCTCCCACAGTAGTGTCCAGGCATGATGTACTAACATAAGGCTCCCACAGTAGTGTCCAGGCATGATGTACTATCATGAGGCTCCCACAGTAGTGTCCAGGCATGATGTACTATCATGAGGCTCTCACAGTAGTGTCCAGGCATGATGTACTATCATGAGGCTCCCACAGTACAGTGTCCAGGCATGATGTACTAACATAAGGCTCCCACAGTAGTGTCCAGGCATGATGTACTAACAGGAGGCTCCCACAGTACAGTGTCCAGGCATGATGTACTAACATAAGGCTCCCACAGTAGTGTCCAGGCATGATGTACTAACATAAGGCTCCCACAGTAGTGTCCAGGCATGATGTACTATCATGAGGCTCCCACAGTAGTGTCCAGGCATGATGTACTATCATGAGGCTCTCACAGTAGTGTCCAGGCATGATGTACTATCATGAGGCTCCCACAGTACAGTGTCCAGGCATGATGTACTAACATAAGGCTCCCACAGTAGTGTCCAGGCATGATGTACTAACAGGAGGCTCCCACAGTACAGTGTCCTTGCATGATGTACTAACATAAGGCTCCCACGGTAGTGTCGAGGCATGATGTACTATCATGAGGCTCTCACAGTAGTGTCCAGGCATGATGTACTATCATGAGGCTCCCACAGTAGTGTCCAGGCATGATGTACTAACATAAGGCTCCCACAGTACAGTGGGAGCCAGGTAATAACTGACGCTGGCTAAAAGGGAGTTTGTATTTAATGTATTTGGCCATTTATAAGTAACACAAACATCTGGTCTTATACGGCGGTGGAGTGAATAATTTACCAGTGATGCTCGTGTACCCGAGACGTTATAGGACCCATATATATATATATATATATATATATATATATATATATATATATATATATATATATATATATATTTATATATATATATATATATATATATATATATATATATATATATATATATATATATATATATATTGTGACAATCTCTTTCAAGAAAGATTGAACCTGCTCTTAACTACCTAAAGTTACGTTTATTCTACAAGTATAAGATGCTGCATTCAAGATACGTCCACCAGTAGCACAGAACGTTTTGACCAGGAGACAAAACGTATCCTAAACCCCCAACTCCACACTCCCTCCACGCCGGCTCGTCATCAACCAGCCAACTACCCATCCCAGCCTGCCTGCTCCTGATTGGTGACTCGCCGACTGCACACCTGCACACTGCACCTCAGCGCCATCTACCTGAGTCGATGTCTGAGCTTGAACCAGCCATCAACTTTAGAATATTCTTTGTGCTCTAAGAGTTGACATCTCTCTGGCATACTAAGCTCTCTGGCTCTGTATACTAAGGGAGGTCTCAGCCATAGCCAATATTCTCAGCATCTGATTATTTTTCACTGCATATTTATATTACTGTAGAGTAAACTTCATCCCTATTAATCATTTATGTTATATTGTTTTTTTACTTGTTCATTTGCAATGTACATAAGCCAAGGGATTGTCTTTGTTCATATTTTGTTTTCTATATTAATTAAAGTTTCATTGTACATACTTTGTGTTTTGCGTGTCTTCCCTTACTTTACCACAGGCAAGCAGTCTATCTTTTTTTTTGTAAGTGTGACCAGGCATTGACACCTGCCATTGGAGGACTGCCGAACATCTACACTCCAACACTTTTCCCGTCACAATATATATATATATATTGTGACGATAATCTCCTTCAAGAGATTGAGCCTGCTCTTCCCTCCAAATATGTCGCTACAAATCTATACAAAACTAATATGGAAGAAATATTCAACAACGACAACAACATCTCCAAGGTTTGCCAGAGAGCAAAACGTATGCAGCCAGGAACACCTGCTCCACCTCGAACCACCAAACTACCTGTCTTGTCGCCTGCTCCTCGCTGATTGGCTGCAGGTCCAGCTGCAACTGCATTCTACCCACCATACTACTTGATGTCTGGGGCTGCCACGACCTCAGTCTTCAGAATATCCCGTGCTTTCGACAAGTTAACACGTCTCGTTGGTAGACTAAGCCCCAGGCTTACATGTACTAAGAGAGGTGATAGCTTGAAGCCAATATTCTGGCACCTATTTACTTTGTTTATCATACACTGGTTATTTGCTCACTTGTCTTAACGTAACTTTTCATTTTGCCATTTGATTATTCTTATTACTTTGATTGATTGATTTTATTATACGAATTTGTATGTCCATTTTATTCATGTTTTGCTTTCTTTAACGTAATTAAAATTTCATTGTTAAAATTTACTTGTGTTTTGTGTGTCTTCTCCTTACCTTACCACAGACGAAGTTCCAGATTTTCTATTTTTTTTTCTATATGTGACGAGGCCATACCCCTAGCTTTGAACAGCCGAACACCAACGCGTTACCGTCACATATTATATGGGGGCCTGTCCTAGGAGCCTCGCTCAGGTACTGGTGCCAAGTGGTAATTAATGGTAAGCGTATTTAACTTTGTTAACGTAGCTTTTACTATTTTTCATATTAAATTTCATTTTTATATGGTGCGGTGTATTGTGCATTACGAGAGTAGCATATGGTGAAGGTGAGACAACTTTGGATTACGTGGTGACTGTAGGCCTCAGTCATACTCTTAATTGGTCATCTCTCCCTCCGTGTTATTACTCGTGTTTACCATCTTTGTCCCTTGGATATTTCTCATTTTTGACAGATCATCATATTGGTACCCTGGTACTGTGGTCTGCCCCGGGTCAAGTGCACCTAATCTTCTGCCATCTGACTGTAGGAGGATAAAGAGGGCCATAGTTCCTCTAGCTCGAACTTTAGTTGCTGAATTGGGACCCCAGCAGCAGTTCTCGTCACCAGTTGACACCTCGCACCCCTACACGTCAGTCAGAGATGATGATACATACAACGGTAGGGAATTAGCTTACTTTTTCAGAGCACAAAAGTTCGCTAATTCTGTAAGTATCATATTAAATTCAGTAGGAAAAACTTGCTTTATGTCCTATAGAGACTCGGCAAGGTATGCCTACATCCTTGGACTACCAATTTTACTTTTGAGGCAATTAACTGTTTCATTTGTTTTCGAAACTCTGTTTCATTTGTTAGTAGGATTTTCTTGCCCTTATCCTCTTACATGAGTACCGGGTACAAGATTTCCTGCGCCTTTGATTTAAATTAATCATTTAACATCTTGTACTTAACTTTAATTGTTAAAGATACCACAGGATAGGTACCAGTTGCCACGTTGTCCTGTTTCTGACATTCACTATAACGGTATATTCGTTGTACATTTATTTTGCTAACTTCACCATGTTTCGTCTCCAAGCTTTCCGTGCAGATCCAGCAGGTGAAATAGGGACTTTAAGTCGTGCCAAGAGAACTGAATTACAAACTCTTGCACATGAGTATCAACTAGAAGTTCCCTACCAAGCCAACAAAAATGACCTACACAACCTGTTGCTGGATCATTTCTTAGAGCAAGGTAAGATAGACTCTGAAACTCATAAAACTTACTATATTGCAGATAAAACTGACTTGGCAACGATGAAACTCAAACTAGAGCTGGCCAAGATTGAACGTGAGCAGCAAAAAGAAGCGGCTGCCATACAAAGGGAAGCCCTCGAACAACAAGAACGAGCAGCTGCCATACGAAGGGAAGAACACGAACGTGAGGCTGCTTTGAGGAGAGAAGAACAAGAACGAGAAATCACCCTCAAGGAACGTGAAACTGCCTTGAGGAAGGAAGAACACGAACGAGGAATCGCCCTCAAGGAACGTGAACTCGCCCTCCAGGAACGTGAGGTTGCAATGCTCCAGGAGCGGGAACGCGTACATCTTGAAACCAAACGACGCGAGTTGGAGATGCAACGCGAACATGACAAGCAACAAGCGACTCTGGCTCTAGAGTGTCGTCAACGCGAAATCGCCTTGGAAACTTCACACTTCACTCAACGCCAGCAAGCTACTGCCAATCTTCCCGTCAGTTTTAATATATCACATGCAAGTAAGTTAATGCCATCCTTTGTAGAAGCAGAAGTTGATGTGTTTTTCACCACCTTTGAAACCCTTGCTAATCAACTCAGTTGGCCTGTCGACCAATGGGCCACACTTCTCAGAGTCCATCTTACAGGTAGAGCTGCAGTCACACTCAGTACTTTGGCGTCTGAGAATGACTACCAGACTCTGAAACAAGCAGTGTTGGACGCCTACCTCTTTTCCACAGAAAGTTATCGAAGGAAATTCCGTGACCACCTGAAGGCAAGTACCACTACCTTCCTCGAGTTTGCTAACACAAAACGGAGATATTTCATGAAATGGCTGGAAGCAGCACATGTCTCTACTTTTACAGAACTCGTCAACCTGAGGCTAGTTGAAGAATTCTTGAGGCGTGTGCCGCCTCCTGTCCGTCTCTACTTAGCAGATAAAGAAGAAACCGACTACCTGAAGTGTGCTAAGTCGGCTGACACTTACAGCCTCATCCACCGGCTGACACCAGAACCATCCTCCAGTAAGAAGTCGTGGTACAGTTACGAGAAAGTGAGCACCGATCAAGCTGGCTCGCAATTGTACTGCAAGTATTGTAGACTCTATGGACATACCATAGACAAGTGTGGTAAGTCTCAATACAAGGGAACCACTGACCCACAAAAACCCAAACCAACTCCTCCTAAGTCCGGTAAGCCTGTGATGAATGTTGGTGTTAATGTTAATGATCTTTCCTTTTCAGTAACCACCTGTATACTGGAACTGTCTCTGCCAACGGTTCAAATCCGGAGGGACGTTTCAAATTGAAGATCTTGAGGGACACAGCGGCTCTTCAATCGATCATCTTGAAGTCGGCTGTGCCCAACATCGCCTACACCGGAGAAACTGTCTTCATCACTGACCTCACTGCTACCACTCCATACCCTCTCGCCAGAGTCCACCTTGATTGTCCCTACGTGAACGGAGAAGTCCAAGTCGCCGTCAGGGAAAAGCCTTTTCCCATGCCTGGAGTGCAACTTCTCCTAGGCAACGACTTGGCAGAAGACCTGCAACCAACCAACCTGATCGTCATGGACAAACCCCAGGTGTGTAACTCTGTGCCAATTAATCCTATTCTAGCGTATGTTCCAGCAGAGGTTCAAGAGAGTGATGAAGTTTCTCCTCCGGTTCTCGTGACCACCCGTGCACAAGCCGCATGTCCACAGCCAGCTGACTCTACTGCTACCGCTGTCCCTCAAGACCCTCAGAAACTACCCCCTAATCTGACCAAGTTGGAGTTCCGTAAGTTGCAGAGGGAAGATCTTACTTTAACACCATTGTTTTTCCAGGCTGAGACTCAACCCGACAGTATTCCTGGGTTCTTCCTAGAGAACGATTTGCTCTACCGCAGATATAGACCCAGTAAACTGAAGGAGGAGGACGATTGGGCCAACATCGAACAACTTGTGATTCCTACCAGCCTGCGGCCCACTATTCTACACCTGGCCCACGGAGCACTCTCCCACTACGGCTTCAACAAGACTTACCATGGAATTCGTCAAGACTACTACTGGCCAGGTATGGTAAATAGCGTCAAACAGTACGTAAAACAGTGTCATACATGTCAGATGGCAGGCAAACCGAACATCTCCATTCCCAGAGCGCCACTGATTCCCATACAGGTGCCTGCGGAACCTTTCCACAGACTCATAATAGACTGTGTTGGTCCTTTACCTCGGACCAGTTCAGGTAACGCCTATATCTTAACCATCCTGTGTCCTACCACCAGATTTCCCATAGCAGTTCCAGTGAAGAACATCACGGCTGCTACGGTTGTAAAACATCTATTGAAGATCTTCACTCAATACGGATTTCCCAGGGAGATTCAGAGCGACTGTGGTACCAACTTCACCAGTGATCTCTTCAAAAGGACACTGGAGGAGTTCAACATCAAACAGGTATTGTCCAGCGCCTATCATCCTGCTTCACAGGGCTCTCTTGAACGTAGTCATCAGACTATCAAAGCACTCTTGAAAAAGTTTTGTAGTGAAACCTCTAAGGATTGGGATAAGCAAATCGACCTTATAATGTGTATTTATAGAAGTCTTCCCAATGAGTCCCTAGGAGTATCTCCTTATGAGATGCTCTACGGCCGTAAGTGCCGTACTC
This sequence comes from Procambarus clarkii, assembly GCF_040958095.1. Lineage (NCBI taxonomy): Eukaryota > Metazoa > Arthropoda > Malacostraca > Decapoda > Cambaridae > Procambarus > Procambarus clarkii. Next base: position 33,971,473 of record NC_091202.1, read on the forward strand.
CCCTTAAGGCTTTCAAAGACTCTCTCCAAGATGCCACCTTCAGTGAGCATCAGAATGTGCCCCAGTTTCTTCAAAACCTTCGACACATTCTAGAGAGAGTCCACCGTTTTGCCCATGATAATCTATTGAAAGCCCAGGAGAGGATGAAGACTCATTACGACCAGACCAGCAAAGTACGAAAATTTAAGCCAGGAGACTTCATTCTAGCATACTTCCCTATCCCAGGTTCACCTTTACAAAACAGGTTTTCAGGACCCTACCGAGTCAAAGAGTGCAGAAGCAACAACAACTACGTTATAGAGACTCCAGATAGGCGGCGGAAGACCCAGCTGTGCCACGCCAACCTCCTGAAGCAATATAATGGTACTCCTCCCACTGTCCTGATTAACTGTTCTACCTTCACAGAACCCTACATCCACAGTGAGACCTTCCCAGCTTCTCCTCTCGAAAGCACTGACAAGGAGTCAGCGCTTTCTAACTCTGAAATCCTTAATGATCTTCCCAAATACTTTCAGGATAATAATAGCGCTCCTTTGCCATATTCTAATTCCACTCTCACCTCGTCAGATAAGCCCTTCATCCTCCATGTCGACGCCAGTGGTACCGACGTTGGTGGTGTCGTGATGCAGCAATGAGGCGAGGAGAATACACCTGTCAGCGACTACTGCTACAAGGAACTACGGAACAATTGGCAAGGAGCTACTCTTCATCATCCTGAAGCTCCAGCACTTCACTCCACACCTGAAAAGTGCTCGGTCCACCATCAACACGGACCACACCACCCTACACCTCCTGCAGCACGCCCACTTCTCATCTCAACGTCTTCTACTATGGGCTTGATAACTGCAGAAATTCAACCTGGAGACACGCTATACCAAGATTCCGACAACATCTTAGCCCATGATCTCTCCAGAGTTTATGAAGTAGAAGCGACTACATCTATTACTCCACCACATAACGACGTACTTCTTCCAGAACCGCAGGCATCGGGGGAGAGTTGTGACGATAATCTCCTTCAAGAGATTGAGCCTGCTCTTCCCTCCAAATACGTCGCTACAAATCTATACAAAACTAATATGGAAGAAATATTCAACAATGACAACAACATCTCCAAGGTTTGCCAGAGAGCAAAACGTATGCAGCCAGGAACACCTGCTCCACTTCGAACCACCAAACTGTCTTGTCGCCTGCTCCTCGCTGATTGGCTGCGGGTCCAGCTGCAACTGCACTCTACCCACCATACTACTTGATGTCTGGGGCCGCCACGACCTCAGTCTTCAGAATATCCCGTGCTTTCGACAAGTTAACACGTCTCGTTGGTAGACTAAGCCCCAGGCTTACGTGTACTAAGAGAGGTGATAGCTTGAAGCCAATATTCCGGCACCTATTTACTTTGTTTATCATACACTGGTTATTTGCTCACTTGTCTTAACGTAACTTTTCATTTTGCCATTTGATTATTCTTATTACTTTGATTGATTGATTTTATTATACGAATTTGTATGTCCATTTTATTCATGTTTTGCTTTCTTTAACGTAATTAAAATTTCATTGTTAAACTTTACTTGTGTTTTGTGTGTCTTCTCCTTACCTTACCACAGACGAAGTTCCAGATTTTCTATTTTTTTTCTATATGTGACGAGGCCATACCCCTAGCTTTTGAACAGCCGAACACCAACGCGTTACCGTCACAATATATATATATATATATATATATATATATATATATATATATATATATATATATATATATATAAATATATATATATATAAAATATATGCCAAATGCTTAATGCACAGACTACCCTATTCCAGTAGCTGAAGTTTATAACTTTTTAGACACTCAACCCACCAGGGGACTCGAACACTGGCCAACAAGGTGGCAGTTGCATGCTGTATCCACTACACCATACTTCAAAGCCAAAGGAGAGGGAGGAATTCTGGGGTATTTAACCAACCAGAACTCCAATCCTCTCCCAGGCAATGAGATAGTGTGGGACCTCTGATGCTCTTTCATTGGTTCCTGTTATATGGGAAAACTCAGTGCCAAATGCTTAATGCACAGACTACCCTATTCCAGTAGCTGAAGTTTATAACTTTTTAGACACTCAACCCACCAGGGAACTCGAACACTGGCCAACAAGGTGGCAGTTGCATGCTGTATCCACTACACCATACTTCAAAGCCATAAGTGAGGTAGGAATTCTGGGGTATTTAACCAACCAGAACTCCAGAATTCCTACCTCTCTTATGGCTTTGAAGTATGGTGTAGTGGATACAGCATGCAACTGCCACCTTGTTGGTCAGTGTTCGAGTCCCCTGGTGGGTTGAATGTCTAAAAAGTTATATATAATATATAATATATATATAATTGTTCACTATAGTGTTCCCTGTATCTGATGCTTCCCGACCCGACAAATGTGCCAAATTGGGCAATGGTAAGGATGGTGATGAGGATGGTCGAAAATATTTTGCAAAGGTCATATTTATTGTTGGCAGTTTTGTTTAATGTCCGCACGTAAGTGCTTTTAGTTTTAATTAATACTTAGTTGCATTTTCAACAAAATTATCAGGAAAAAATAAAACCCAATAGATGGCAAGCTAACATAGAATATAGAATATTTTGTTTATAGCGTGTGATTAGGCGGCCTCCAGGTGGCTTCCAGGTCTCCTCCAGGCGGCCTTCAAGTGGTCTCCAGGTGGCCTTCAGGCGGCCTCCATGTGGCCTCCAGGTAGCCTCCAAGTGGCCTCCAGGAGGCCTCCAGGTGGCCTCCAGGTGGCCTCCAAGTGGCCTCTAGGCGGCCTCCAAGTGGCCTCCAGGCTACCTAAGGGTGGCCACCAGGTAGGCACCAGGCTGCCTCCAGGCCGCCTCCAGGCCGCCTCCAGGTAGCCTCCAGACTGCCTTCAGGTAGCCTCCAGGCGGCCTCAAGGCTGCCTCCAAGTGGCCTCCAGACTGCCTAAAGGTGGCCTCCAGACTGCCTAAAGCTGGCCTCCAGGCTGCCTAAGGGTGGCCTCCAGGCTGCCTAAGGGTGGCCTCCAGGCTGCCTAAGGGTGGCCTCCATACTACCTAAGGGTGGCTCTCCGGGGAGAGCCTCCAGGTGGCCTCCACAGGGAAAGCTTCCTGGTGGCTTCCAGGTAGCCTCAAAACGGCCTTCAGGTGGCCTAAAAACGGCTTCCAGGTGGCCTCAAGGCGCCCTCCAGGTGGCCTCAAGGCGCCCTCCAGGTCGCCTCAAGGCGCCCTCCAGGTGGCCTCAAGGCGGCCTCCAGGAAGCCTCAAGGAAACCTCCAGGTGGCCTCAAGGCAGCCTCCAAGTGGCCTCAAGGCAGCCTCCAAGTGGCCATAAGGCAGCCTCCAGGAGGCCTCAAGGCAGCCTCCAGGAGGCCTCAATGCAGCCTTCAGGTGGCCTCTAGGCAGCCTCCAGGTGGCCTCAACGCGGCCTCCATGTGGCCTCAAGGCGGCTTCCAGGTGGCCTCAAGGCGGCCTCCAGGCGGTCTCCAGAAGGCCTCAAGGCCACCTCCAGGTGGCCTCCAGGTGGCCTCAAGGCAGCCTCCAGGTGGCCTCAAGGCGACCTCCAGGTGGCCTCCAGGTGGCCTCAAGGCAGCCTCCAGGAGGCCTCAAGGCGGCCTCCAGGTGGCCTCCAGGTGGCCTCAAGGCGCCCTCCAGGTGGTCTCAAGGCGGCCTCAAAACTGCCTCCAGGTGGCCTCAAGGCGGCCTCCAAGTAGCCTCTAGGCGGCCTCCAGGTGGTATCCAGTTGGTCCCCAGGTGACCTCCAGGTAGCCTCCAGGCTGCGTAAGGGTGGCTTCCAGGCTGCCTCCTGGTTGCCTAAGAGTGGTCTCCTGGCGGCCTCCAGGTGACCTCCAGGGAGGGTCCTCCAGGTGGCCTCCAGGTGACCTCAAGGTGACCTCCAGGTGACCTCAAGGCGGCTTCCAGGTGGCCTCATGGCGGCCTCCAGGTGGCCTCATGGCGGCCTCCAAGCAGCCTCAAGGTGGCCTCCAGGTGGCCTCCAGGTGGCTTTAAGGCGGCCTCAAAACGGCCTCCAGGTGGCCTCAAAGCGGCCTCCAGGCGATCTCAAAACGGCCTCCAGGTGATCTCAAAACGGCCTCCAGGTGGCCTCAAGGTGTCCTTAAAACGGCCTCCAGGTGGTCTCAAGGTGTCCTCAAAACGGCCTCCAGGTGGCCTCCGGGCGGGCTCCTAGTGACCTCCAGGTGGCTTCCAGGGAGGGCCTCCAGGTGGCTTCTAGGTGGCCTCCAGGGAGAGCCTCCAGGTGGCCTCCAAGTGGTCTGAAGGGAGGGCCTCAAGGCGGCATCAAATCGGTCTCCAGGTGGCCTCAAGGCGGCATCAAATCGGTCTCCAGGTGGCCTCAAGGTGGCATCAAATCGGTCTCCAGGTGGCCTCAAGGCGGCCCCCAGGTGGCCTCAAAACGGCCTCCAGGTGGCCTCAAAACGGCTTGCAGGAGGCCTCAAGGCGACCTCAAAGCGGCCTCCAGGTGACCTCAAACCGGCCTCCAGGTGGCCTCAAAAGGCCTCCAGGTAGCTTCAAGGCGGCCTCAAAACGGTCTCCAAGTGGCCTCAAAACGGCCTCCAGGTGCCATCAAAACGGCTTCCAGGAGGCCTCCAGGTGACCTCAAACCGGCCTCCAGGTGACCTCAAACCGGCCTCCAGGTGGTCTCAAGGCGGCCTCCAGGTGACCTCAAACCGGCCTCCAGGTGACCTCAAACCGGCCTCCAGGTGGTCTCAAACCGGCCTCCAGGTCGCCTCAAGGTGTCCTCAAAACGGCCTCCAGGTCGCCTGAAGGTGGCCTCCAGGCTGCCCAAGGGTTGCCTCCAGGTGGGCTCCTGGTGGCTTCCAGGTGGTCATAGTGAGGAGTTATTCCCTATCTAACCAAAGGAGGAGTTATTCCCCACCTGGCCATAGTGAGGAGTTATTCCCCACCTGGCCATAGTGAGGAGTTATTCCCTTCCTGGCCATAGTGAGGAGTTATTCCCCACCTGGCCATAGTGAGGAGTTATTCCCCACCTGGCCATAGTGAGGAGTTATTCCCTTCCTGGCCATAGTGAGGAGTTATTCCCCACCTGGCCATAGTGAGGAGTTATTCCCCACCTGGCCATAGTGAGGAGTTATTCCCTACCTGGCCATAGTGAGGAGTTATTCCCCACCTGGCCATAGTGAGGAGTTATTCCCCACCTGGCCATAGTGAGGAGTTATTCCCCACCTGGCCATAGTGAGGAGTTATTCCCTACCTGGCCATAGTGAGGAGTTATTCCCCACCTGGCCATAGTGAGGAGTTATTCCCTACCTGGCCATAGTGAGGAGTTATTCCCCACCTGGCCATAGTGAGGAGTTATTCCCCACCTGGCCATAGTGAGGAGTTATTCCCTACCTGGCCATAGTGAGGAGTTATTCCCCACCTGGCCATAGTGAGGAGTTATTCCCCACCTGGCCATAGTGAGGAGTTATTCCCCACCTGACCATAGTGAGGAGTCAGGGAAATTAATTAGTGCAAGCAACCGTCATTAATGTGACCGTGGAGGAGACAAGTTGTTATTGTTTTAGATTCAACTCCTGCGAGCAACAAGTTCCAAGCAGTATTATGGTGAGCCCGTTGTACTTACCTGGCACAGGAGATATGTCTGATTACTCGCGCATTGGGAGATAAGTTCTGAGGGTACAGACGCCCGTCGTCGCTCCAGAAGGAAGAGAAGGATATCTGTGACTTGTAGAGAAGACTCTGTGAGAATCTTTCATGTGCACCGTGTGAGGAAGCTGCATGGGACGAATAGTAACGTATCTGTCGAATAGCGGCAACGAATAGGGGGCGACCTGAAGCTAGTGGGGGTGGTCGTGCCCTGAGAAACCACGGTGTGTGTATCCTTCAAGACGATCGTCTGGGCAGATGAACCTGATTGGCACCTGTACTGTGACCCCTTCACACGCAAGTCAAGACTGAAAAGAGCCGAACACTGGCGGTCAAATAGAAGTTTTGTGGGCGACTTGACATCGCGCCAAATTTGGACGTTGTGCGACAAGCGTCCTTATAAGAGCCTTTGTAATTTTTTGCGGTAAAAGCCTGTTAAACCGTCGTTTGATGTTTAATGCAGCAAGATAAAGTGCTCAGTGATCCTGTATAATATTTATGAATTTAAATTAGAATTGTTGTGAAAATAAAGAGATGATACAACGAGTTTAAAGTGAATTGACATTATGAAGGCGGGAACGACACATGCTCACACAGCCGGGGTTAGTGGTTGACTGAGAGAAGGACCCCCGTCCGCCGGCAGATAGAGATTTCCTGTGTGGACTCGCCCGGATATAGGGGAGTAACCACGCGGTACAGACCCGTGAGTGGGAGGGAGTTGTAAAGTGAATTTTATTTTATAAATGTTGTTTGTGTTTTAATGGGAGATTATTTTGTTATTCTGTGGTAATGGAATTACAGATTCATGTATGGTGGACGCGGTTCGTCCTTAGTCGATGTAGCAGCGATACATGAGAAGTTACAAGGGGATTATACATATCTGAGGACTCATTAATGGATGGTTCCAGTAGTGAATCACAAGAAGTGTGGCTGTACCGTGTGTGGCTGTATCGTGTGTACTCACCTATTTGTGCTTCCGGGGGTTGAGCTTTAGCTCTTTGGTCCCGCCTCTCAACTGTCAATCAACTGGTGTACAAGTTCTTGAGCTTACTGAGCTCAATCATATTTACATTTGAAACTGTGTATGGAGTCAGCCTCCACCACATCACTGCCTAATGCATTCCACCTGTTAACTACTCTGACACTGAAAAAGTTCTTTCTTACGTCTCTGTGGCTCATGTGGATACTCAGTTTCCACCTGTGTCCCCTTGTTCGCGTCCCTCCAGTGTTGAATAGTTTATCCTTGTCTATCCTGTCAATTCTCCTGAGGATTTTGTAGGTGGTGATCATGTCTCCCCTCACTCTTCTGTCTTCCAGTGTCGTCAGGTGCATTTCCCGCAGCCTTTCCTCGTAACTCATGCCTCTTAGTTCTGGGACTAGTCTAGTGGCATACCTCTGAACTTTTTCCAGCTTCATCTTATGCCTGGCAATTTACGGGCTCCATGCTGAGGCCGCATACTCCAGGATTGGTCTTATGTATGTGGTATACACGATTCTGAATGATTCCTTACACAGGTTCCTGAACGCTGTTCTGATGTTAGCCAGCCTCGCATATGCCGCAGACGTAATTCTTTTTATGTGGGCTTCAGGAGACAGGTTTGGTGTGATATCAACTCCTAGATATTTCTCTCTGTCCGTTTCATTAAGTACTTCATCTCCTATTCTGCATTCTGTGTCTGGCCTCCTGTTTCCACCGTGTAGTTTCTTTACTTTGCATTTACTCGGGTTAAACTTTAGCAGCCATTTGTTGGACCATTCATTCAGTCTAGGTCGTCCTGTAGCCTCCTACTATCATCCCCTGTTTCAATCCTCATAATTTTTGCATCATCAGCAAACATTGAGAGAAACGATTCTATACCCTCTGGGAGATCATTTACTTATATCAGAGGTCCAGTATATATATAACAGTATAGGTCCAAGGACTGACCCCTGCGGGACTCCACTTGTAACGTCTCGCCAATCTGAGACCTCACCCCCTCAGAGTGACTCATTGTCTCCTGTTACTTAGGTACTCCTGTATCCAATGGAGTACCTTCCCTCTCACTCCAGCCTGCATCTCCAGTTTTTTTCACTAGCCTCTTGTGTGGTACTGTATCAACGGCTTTCGGACAATTAAAAAATATGCAGTCTGCCCATCCTTCTCTTTCTTGCCTGATTTTTGTTGCCTGGTCGTAGAATTCAATTAGCCCTGTGAGGCAGGCCTTGCCATCCCCGAACCCATGATGATGCTGTGTTACAAAGTTCTTTCGCTCCAGATGCTCCACTAGCTCTCTTCGCACAATCTTCTCCATCAGCTTGCATGGTATGCAGGTTAGGGACACTGGCCTGTAGTTCAGTGCCTCCTGTCTATCCCCTTCCTTGTATATCGGAACTGTGTGGCTGTACCGTGTGTGGCTGTACCGTGTGTGTGGCTGTACCGTGTGTGGCTGTATCGTGTGTGTGGCTGTACCGTGTGTAGTTGTACCGTGTGTGTGGCTGTACCGTGTGTGGCTGTATCGTGTGTGTGGCTGTACCGTGTGTGGCTGTACCGTGTGTGGCTGTACCGTGTGTGGCTGTACCGTGTGTGGCTGAACCGTATGAGGCTGTACTGTGTGTGTGGCTGTACCGTGTGTGGCTGTACCGTGTGTGTGGCTGTACCGTGTGTGGCTGTACCGTGTGTGTGGCTGTACCGTGTGTGTGGCTGTACCGTGTGTGGCTGTACCGTGTGTGTGGCTGTACCGTGTGTGTGGCTATACCGTGTGTGGCTGTACCGTGTGTGGCTGTACCGTGTGTGGCTGTACCATGTGTGGCTGTACCGTGTGTGGCTGTACCGTGTGTGTGGCTGTACCGTGTGTGGTTGTACCGTGTGTGGTTGTACCGTGTGTGGTTGTACCGTGTGTGGCTGTACCGTGTGTGGCTGAACCGTATGAGGCTGTACCGTGTGTGGCTGTACCGTGTGTGGCTGTACCGTGTGTGGCTGTACCGTGTGTGTAGCTGTACCGTGTGTGGCTGTACCGTGTGTGCTGAACCGTATGAGGCTGCACTGTGTGTGGCTGTACCGTGTGTGGCTGTACCGTGTGTGGCTGTATCGTGTGTGTGGCTGTATCGTGTGTGGCTGTATCGTGTGTGTGGCTGTATCGTGTGTGTGGCTGTATCGTGTGTGTGGCTGTTTCGTGTGTGTGGCTGTACCGTGTGTGGTTGTACCGTGTGTGGTTGTACCGTGTGTGGTTGTACCGTGTGTGGTTGTACCGTGTGTGGCTGTACCGTGTGTGGTTGTACCGTGTGTGGCTGTACCGTGTGTGGTTGTACCGTGTGTGGCTGTACCGTGTGTGGCTGTACCGTGTGTGGTTGTACCGTGTGTGGCTGAACCGTATGAGGCTGTATCGTGTGTGTGGCTGTATCGTGTGTGTGGCTGTATCGTGTGTGTGGCTGTACCGTGTGTGGCTGTACCGTGTGTGGCTGTACCGTGTGTGTGGCTGCACTGTGTGTGGCTGTACCGTGTGTGGCTGTACCGTGTGTGGCTGTATCGTGTGTGTGGCTGTATCGTGTGTGTGGCTGTATCGTGTGTGTGGCTGTATCGTGTGTGTGGCTGTACCGTGTGTGTGGCTGTACCGTGTGTGGCTGTACCGTGTGTGTGGCTGTACCGTGTGTGTGGCTGTACCGTGTGTGTGGCTGTACCGTGTGTGTGGCTGTACCGTGTGTGTGGCTGTACCGTGTGTGTGGCTGTACCGTGTGTGGCTGTACCGTGTGTGTGGCTGTTCCGTGTGTGTGGCTGTACCTTGTGTGTGGCTGTATCGTGTGTGGCTGTACCGTGTGTGGCTGTACCGTGTGTGTGGCTGTACCGTGTGTGCCTGTACCGTGTGTGGCTGTACCGTGTGTGGCTGTACCGTGTGTGGCTGTACCGTGTGTGTGGCTGTACCGTGTGTGTGGCTGTACCGTGTGTGTGGTTGTACCGTGTGTGTGGTTGTACCGTGTGTGTGGTTGTACCGTGTGTGTGGCTGTACCGTGTGTGTGGCTGTACCGTGTGTGTGGCTGTACCGTGTGTGTGGTTGTACCGTGTGTGTGGCTGTAGCGTGTGTGGCTGTACCGTGTGTGTGGCTGTACCGTGTGTGTGGCTGTACCGTGTGTGTGGCTGTACCGTGTGTGTGGCTGTACCGTGTGTGTGGCTGTACCGTGTGTGTGGCTGTACCGTGTGTGTGGCTGTACCGTGTGTGTGGCTGTACCGTGTGTGTGGCTGTACCGTGTGTGTGGCTGTACCGTGTGTGTGGTTGTACCGTGTGTGTGACTGTACCGTGTGTGTGGCTGTACCGTGTGTGTGGTTGTACCGTGTGTGGCTGTACCGTGTGTGTGGTTGTACCGTGTGTGGCTGTACCGTGTGTGTGGCTGTACCGTGTGTGGCTGTACCGTGTGTGGCTGTACCGTGTGTGGCTGTACCGTGTGTGTGGCTGTACCGTGTGTGTGGCTGTACCGTGTGTGTGGCTGTACCGTGTGTGTGGCTGTACCGTGTGTGTGGCTGTACCGTGTGTGTGGCTGTACCGTGTTGGCTGTACCGTGTGTGTGGCTGTACCGTGTGTGGCTGTACCGTGTGTGTGGCTGTACCATGTGTGTGGCTGTACCGTGTGTGTGGCTGTACCGTGTGGCTGTACCGTGTTTCTCTCTCTCTCTCCTCCTAGAACCCCTCACAAGCACAGTTGTCTAACAGGCAAACATTTATTACAAACAATAGGATAATAACAACAATATTGAAAGGTAATGGTTCTACAAAATAGCATAACTACACTCCCAAATGATCATTATTCAGGTCAATTGTTTCTGCTAGGCTGCTGCTTGCTGCTCTTCAGTTTCAGGGTACCAGATGGAATCATCAATCAAGGGGAATCACCCCAAGACAAGGAGAAAGAGGGTAAGTTGTCGGAAAACCCGACACCATTTAATAATATCACATGCATTATGCAGATAATATTGCTGCTGTTGTATGCACAAGTTAACCCATAGAAAATGTAGCTTGTATTGGAATTTTCGGTCATTAGAAAATGGGATATCATTGCCACATAATACTATAAATTCACCAGCTATTCTGTTGGTAATAATTCTTAAATACATTAGTCTTTGGACTTTTAACATCATAAAAACATCTCATTTGAATTAACTAAATTATCAGTATCAAAATAGAGTAAATGTGACCCTTCTGGCACATATTGACATCTGGACAAAGTGAGCCAGAAGCGTTAGTGGACTCGAGAGAGGAAAAGTAAGATTAATAATTCTAACACGAATTTTCTCGATCTTTCGTACGTTTCTTTTCACTGTTGATGGTAATTCAAAAATCAATTCTCCAAAATTCATTTTTATTTCTAGTCTACAGCCAGCCAATTAATGCACAACTATATTCTACCCACATCAAGACTCCGCTCCAATATAGAAGCATCAAGAAATATGGACCAATAGGCTTTCTACAATCACTTCCATTCAATACCCATTGTTTCGTGTTCTGTCTTGTGTTTAGGAATTTAATACCCTATTAAATACCACCTCACCCCATCCACCTCACTCAAATGTAGATATAAACAAATCGAAGATGTGTAAGTTCTCACTGCACATAGTTCCCACATCACTGCAGGCTGCTAAACTACGCGGACGACTTTGTCATCATCATAAAAGGAAGTGATGCGGCGCGCCTTGCACCCAAATGCTTAGACTGCATCAGTAAAGAGGCAAAACAGATTGGGATCAAACTCAACCCCTCAAAGTCAAAGTCCATGCCCATAAAAATAGCGAAGCCCAACAACCAACTCACAGTACAGGGTCAACCAATAGAATGGGTCGACACCTATCAGTATCTAGGAATCATCCTGGACACACACATGAATTTTAATGCTGAGGTCACTTACTTGAGAGAGCGAACTGCGGCCCGGACGGCAATCCTCAGGTCGCTAACCTCCCTTTCTGGAGGAGCCAATCTGCAAGTCCTTCGCACATACTATGTACAGGCAGTCAGATCAGTGATCGATTATGCCGCACCTGCACTCACAAATCTATCACACCAACAGTGGAAAAAGCTTGAAGTTGTCCAAAACAATGCTATGAGAGCTGCACTGGGAGCCCCCATGTGGACCAGGCTTGAAACTCTTAGACTGGAGACGGGTTTGCCCTCTCTACAAGAAAGAATATCACAAAGGACAGCTACAATTATCAGTAAGATAATTATTTCTTCTCATCCAATCCCAGTACGGCAGGCCTTGGTGGTTGGACTAGGCCAAAACAATGGAAACTCTTGGGTTGCAAGAGCAGGAAAAGTCCTAAACAGACTACATTTAAAAAGCATGATTCTTGATAGAGAGGGTGATCATCCACACCCAAATTACACTCCTTCCGCGCCGTGGGAAGAGCCTACTTTCAAAATAGTAATAGAAAGTCTCCCAATGAAAAAGGCTGCCTATGATCCGACAATCCTAAGGCGCATAATAGAAGAGCAAATGTATAGCATAGCAGTAGCCGGAGCCACCCACATCTTCACAGACGGATCGGTGGACACAGAATATGAGAGTGCTGGCGCTGCTCTTTGCACGACCAGCGTACAGGCATATTGGAGACTGGGAGGACTAGTATCATCAACCCAAACTGAGCTGTTTGCCATACAACAGGCATTCGCATATGTGATTGCACAAAACACTCAAAATGCAATCATACACACAGACTCAAAAGCTGCACTTCAAATACAAGGACAAAAACAGTGGAAAGATAATGTGGAAATAATTACCACCATTTTGTATCTTGGAGCAGTCGCTAAAGGCAAAGGACTCAACATAACTTTAAACTGGATCCCATCCCATATTGGAATCCCATTAAATGAAAAAGCTGATGAAATTGCTAAATTGGCAACTCGTCATCCAGTGATACATAAAACAATTCAACCCAGCCTAGAGAACATAAAAAACATCATCACCAAAAATCTCTCACATCTCAACAAAGCCTACCTGCACCAGAGAATAGCTGAAGGTTCGCCATCTGCAACATGGTATCTTCAGGCTACCAAATTAGAAAGGTTAAATATCCCAAAAGGAATCCACAGGGAAATAGCAGTTAGGTTATATAGACTACGTCTAGGTTACAGATGCAACTGGGAGATTGGTGAACCCAGACAGAGAGAGTGCATCTTCTGCCAAACTGTCACAGAAAAGCCATTACTTCACTATCTACTGGAATGTGAAGCAACCAATGACCTTAGAAGAGCTTTAAGAGTTCCTGAATCATGCAGTGGCCACCCTGAAGCCATCAACACAGCCACTCTCCTGGTCAACAAAGGTGTCCAGCAGCTGGACACCCTCATAAAGACTGTGAAGCAGTATCCTCCCCCGCGATAACAGCTTGATGGTTAAAAGCAACCTCAGAATACTGAGAAAAAAAAATTGTACCACTTACGGGCTATTCATGCCCGTGCCACCTCTTGGGTGGCTTAATCTTTATCAATCTATCAATCGTGTAAGTTCTATTCAGTTGTGTATGTGTAAACTAAAGTCTTTGAAAATGTAATAAGTTTTACGAAACGCGCTCAAGTGTCGCGTCAGACTAGAAATAAAAATGAATTTTGGAGAATTGATTTTTGAATTACCACCAACAGTGAAAAGAAACGTACGAAAGATCGAGAAAATTCGTGTTAGAATTATTAATCTTACTTTTTTCGGTCATATTTAATAATATATATATATATATATATATATATATATATATATATATATATATATATATATATATATATATATATATATATATATATATATATATATAAATTTATTATAAACCCCCCCTAATGTGTAAGAATCGATTTGTGAGAATAATTGCAGAAATACAGTCCGCTAAATATCATACAAATTGCTATCGAAATATATAAATTAACGTAATACAAATTCCATATAAATTCATATAAATTAAATATATAAATATAAATCTCACAGGTCGGTTCCCACATAAGTTATTGTGTCTCAGTCAGGGCGTGAACACATGACAATAGGCCAGTTCTCAGCCGAATCCACATTTGTAAGCCGTTAAGCCTCTTCTCCATATTTGAGTTCATTACCGGGTGACTGCAGTGTGTGCCCCGCTGGTGTTAGTGGTAATGGTGGTAAAATAGATTTATTTTATTTTATCAGCAGCTTCCTGATGAGGGGAAAGCCCGCGACAAGTTGGTGATATCTGATAAATTATGGAGCTGTAATAACATATAATCTACTGCATGTATGTTAGTATACACATAATCTACCGCATGTACGTTAATATACATATAATCTACCGCGTGTACGTTAGTATACATTTAATCTACCGCGAGTAATGTAAGTAGGAGTTTACATGAAATCGACTGAATATTACACGCAGGAATTACACAGAATCTCTCGCATGTAATTCAGGCTGGGGTGTCCTGCAATCTACTGCATGAAATACAGGCAGTGGTTACATGTATTCTATTACATGAAATTCAGGAAGTAGAATGTTACATGCAATCAACAGCATGAAATACAAGCGGTGAATATTTTGAAGATGAGGGAAGGTGGTGAAGGGTAGGGAAGGTGGTGAACGTAGGGAAGGTGGTGAAGGGTAGGGAAGGTGATTAAGGGTAGGGAAGGTGGTGAAGGGTAGGGAAAGTGGTGAAGGGTAGGGAAGGGGGTGAAGGGTAGGGAAGGTGGTGAAGGGTAGGGAAGGTGGTGAAGGGTAGGGAAGGTGGTGAAGGGTAAGGAAGGTGGTGAAGGGTAGGGAAGGTAGTGAAGGGTAGGGAAGGTAGTGAAGGGTAGGGAAGGTGGTGAAGGGTAGGGAAGGTGATTCGAAGTTCAGACGAATGTGTGTGTGTGTGTGTGTGTGTGTGTGTGTGTGTTTGTGTGTGTGTGTCGCAATACATGTCGGAGACTAATTTAAAATTATACGTATATGTATATGACTGACATGGAGGGAGATGTCGATACTTTGCGGACATGATGTGAGGCTCGCAAGACATCTTGACCTTACTTAAGCAACAGAAGTTGTGAGGGAAGGTCCCACTCCGTTGAGCTCCTGGTAGAGGAGGACCCCCTAATTGGGTACTCCTTCAAAAGGAGGGAACCAGGCAGGTGTTTATGTGTGAAGCCTGTAGGAAGACTTAATGTACTCAAGTCAGGAGCAGAAGAGCTGTGAGGCAGTCTAAGAGAGACCTTCTTGGATGTCATAGGGGACGACATCTTGGAGCCGCAGCTGATCAAGCGCCCTCCAGATACAAATTCTGCAGTAAGCTAATATAAGAGTTGTTGCAGTGGCTGCCAGTGTTTGATCATGTGCCCAGCGATCATGACAAGTGTTTATATATATAGTATATATATTTTATTAAGGCAGTGAGCTCAAATAAGAGAGTAGAGATAGGAGAACATCTTGAGGGGGCGGAGAGATACGTCCACCCTCGCCGGAGGTCAAGCACTGACTGAGTGAGGGAGGCCCCAGCCTGGCGACCAAGGAGGCGGCCTGCAACATGTCCGGGCATGTCCCAGAGTGGACCTGCCCAGGATGGGGGAGGACCGTCGCGGTGTCGCAATAGTGTTTAAAGAGAAGTCGGATGGAGGAGTTTTACTTTATGCGAACACATTTAATTGTGTTTTGTTAGGAAAACGTTTATTATGGCATGCTGATGGATTTGCAAGTTTGTGAGGGAGAATTGCAACGTTTGTGTGGGAGAACTGCAACGTTTGTGAGGGAGAACTGCAACGTTTGTGTGGGAGAACTACAACGTTTGTGTGGGAGAACTACAACGTTTGTGTGGGAGAACTGCAACGTTTGTGTGGGAGAACTGCAACTTTTTGTTGGAGAACTGCAACGTTTGTGTGGGAGAACTGCAACGTTTGTGTTGGAGAACTACAACGTTTGTGAGGGAGAACTACAACGCACACACATTTACCGCTAGAATCCACTCTATAAGTCATCTTAATTATTGGGACTGATTAAAAGTTCTAAATCTGTATTCTGTAGCGCGCAGACGAGCGATATACATAATAATCTACGCATGGAAGATATTAGAGAGACTGGTTCCAAATCTGAACCCAGAAATAACATCACATGAGACCAGAAGGCATGGCAGGATGTGCAGAATACCCCCGTTGAAAAGCAGAGGTGCAATAGGTACCCTGGGGGAGAACTATCAACATCAAGGGCCCAAGACCTTTCAACACTCTCCCGCTACACGTAATAAGAAGCTAGACGTAAAACCAACCTCTCACAGTGTTCAAGAAAGAACTCGATAAACACCTCCAAAGAATACCGTATCAACCAGGCTGTGATTCATACCTCAGATAGCAAGCAGCCGCATCAAACAGCCTGGTTGACCAGACGAGCAATTATGAGACCTGGTCAGAGACCGGGCTTCGGGGGTCGTTGCTCCCCAGAACCTCTACAAGGTAGATAAAAGGGAGATAGATAGAGGAAGGGTATAGAATGTGGTAAAGATTAAACAAAGACATGACGAGTAAGGAATTTAATATGGTAAATAAATTAAAAAAACGCGTCAAAAGAAAACATATATACAACACTTTTTGTTAACATTCTGATGACAATATTCCACCAGCATATTGAGGAAGCTCGTCCTTAGTTATACGTCAGGTTCTAAATGGAAAAATCAGCAAAGTAGAACAATTTACGTATTTTACCGTTAAGCACAACAAATTAAACCCAAATTCTAATTTGTTCGATTTAGCGTTTATATTTCCATTTTTCAAAAGGACTCTTGAATATTCAACAATTTGACACTTACCAACGTCAAATGGAGTTTTTGTTGTATTATTTCAACACAACGTCGATATTATTGACGTTGCTGTATTTCATGGTACATTGTCATTGTATTTGGTTCTACAGTCATTGTGTTTAATGCTGTGATTAAACACACGTGCGCGCATACACGCGCGCGCGCACACACACACACACACACACACACACACACACACACACACACACACAGTGTATTAATGCCAATATGGCAGGACACGAAGTTGAACACAGCCGCCGGAGTGGACCTTACAATTGTACTAAGAATCGACCTGCCCGGGCGCAGTTTTCTAATGAAGAGACAGTGGACAACATAATGAAACCTTAACATTTCCTCAGAAGCAGCGAACGCTATTACAACGTGTTTATTGAGAGGTATATGACGAAAGATGAACAATCAGCCCACAAGAATAAAGCCAATGTGCACGCCACCGGAACCCTACCCACCCTACTTGCCCTAGGATGGGTAGGGTTCAACTCTCCTTCCCAAATCACACCCTCCCCAACTCAGCCCGCCCCCCCCTGCTTCTACCCCAGCAAATCCCCTGACCCTTCCTTGCCCCTTGCACCCAATTCCACCTGCTACATCACATCCTTCATTGCACCTATTGGACCAGCCTCTAACCCTCCTCTAATCAACCTTCCCACCCCTCCCCTACCCCCCCCCCCCAACAACTTCCCTGCCCCATTCTGCCCCACACAGTGTGTGTGTGTGGGTGGGTGTGTGTGTGTGTGGGTGGGTGTGTGTGTGTGTGTGTGAGCTTTGGCTCTTTGGTCCCGCCTCTCAACTGTCAATCAACTGGTGTACAGCTGTGTGTGTGTGTGTTCTCACCTATTTGTGCTTGCAGGATCGAGCATTGACTCTTGGATCCCGCCTTTCCAGCAATCGGTTGTTTACAGCAATGACTCCTGTCCCATTTCCCTATCATACCTAGTTTTAAAAGTATGAATAGTATTTGCTTCCACAACCTGTTCCCCAAGTGAATTCCATTTTTCCATTACTCTCACGCTAAAAGAAAACTTCCTAACATCTCTGTGACTCATCTGAGTTTCCAGTTTCCACCCATGTCCCCTCGTTCTGTTATTATTACGTGTGAACATTTCATCTATTTTCACTTTGTCAATTCCCCTGAGTATTTTATATGTCCCTATCATATCTCCTCTCTCCCTTCTTTTTTCTAGTGCCGTAAGGTTCAGTTCCTGCAGACGCTCTTCACATCCCATCCCTCGTAACTCTGGGACAAGCCTCGTCGCAAACCTCTGAACCTTCTCCAGTTTCTTTATGTGTGTGTGTGTGTGTGTGTGTCCCTCACCAGGCCTCCTAAAAGAGAGGCCTGGTCAAGGAAAGAACATTTTTAAACAAAGTAGACCAGAATAGAGGAAGAAGGTCGGTGAGAGATAACGGGAAGAGAACGAACACAAAGAGATAAGAGGCAAGATATCAAGGCATATGAGTGTATTTACTATTTGTGTTTCTAGAATCGAGCTATATTAGCTCTTGGACCTCTCCTTTTTAACTAATCTATTTTTCCTCTAATATATTTACTACACATATCTCTCTCTCTCACACACACGCACCAATGGGGAGCCCTGCCGGCCGAGCGGACAGCACGCTGGTCACGTGATCCTGTGGTCCCGGGTTCGATCCCGGGCGCCGGCGAGAAACAATGGGCAAAGTTTCTTTCACCCTATGCCCCTGTTACCTAGCAGTTAATAGGTACCTGGGAGTTAGTCAGCTATCACGGGTTGCTTCCTGGTGTGTGTGTGTGTGTGTGTGTGTGTGTGTGTGTGTGTGTGTGTGTGTGTGTGTATGTGTGTGTGTGTGTGTGTGTGTGTGTATGTGTGTGTGTGTGTGTGTGTGTGTGTGTGTGTGTGTGTGTGTGTGTATGTGTGTGTGTATGTGTGTGTGTGTGTGTGTGTGTGTGTGTGTGTGTATGTGTGTGTGTGTGTACGTGTGTGTGTGTGTGTGTGTGTGTGTGTATGTATGTATGTGTGTGTGTGTGTGTGAGTGTGTGTGTGTGTATGTGTGTGTGTGTGTATGTGTGTGTGTGTGTGTGTGTGTGTGTGTGTGTGTGTGTGTGTGTGTGTGTGTGTGTATGTATGTATGTGTGTGTGTGTGTGTGTGTGTGTGTATGTGTGTGTGTGTGTGTGTGTGTGTGTGTGTGTGTGTGTGTGTGTGTGTGTATGTGTGTGTGTGTGTGTGTGTGTGTGTGTGTGTGTGTGTGTGTGTGTGTGTGTGTGTGTGGGAAGAAGAAGAAAAAAAGTAGTAGTAGATAGAAACGGTTGATTGACAGTTGAGAGGCGTGCCGAAAGAGCAGAGCTCAACCCTAGCAAGCACAACTAGGTGAATACAAACGCGCGCGCGCGCACACACACACACACACAATTCCCAGGAAGCAGCCCGTAGCAGCTGTCTAACTCCCAGGAACCTATTTACTGCTAGGTGAACATATGCATCAGGGTGAAAGAAACTCTACCCATTAGTTTCCGCTTCAGCCAGGAATCGAACCCGGGTCATTAGAACTACGACCCCCAAGCGCTGACCACTCATCCACGAGGCCCCCTCGCGGCCTCGTAGGGTGTATTCACCTAGTTGTGTTTGCGGGGATTGAGCTTTGGCTCTTTGGTCCCGCCTCTCAACTGTCAATCAACTAATGTACAGATTCCTGAGCCAACTGGGCTCTATCATATCTACATTTGAAACTGTGTATGGAGTCAGCCTCCACCACATCACTGCCTAATGCATTCCACTTGTTAACTACTCTGACACTGAAAAAGTTCTTTCTAATGTCTCTGTGGCTCATGTGTGTACTCAGTTTCCACCTGTGTCCCCTTGTATGAGTACCACCCGTGCTAAACAATCTTTCTTTGTCTATCCTGTCACTTCCCCCTGATAATTTTGTATGTGGTGATCATGTCTTCCCTAACTCTTCTCGGGGGAGACATGTGTGTGCTCACCTATATGTACTTACACAGATGTGAGTGCTGCAAGTCCTACATTCTGAACATTTTATTGTTCACCACAAACACTCAGCTCTCTCGTGTTCAACACAAACACTCGGCTCTCTCCTGTTCAACGCACTCAGCTCTCTCGTGTTCAACACACTCAGCTCTCTCGTGTTCAACACAAACACTCAGCTCTCTCGTGTTCAACACACTCAGCTCTCTCGTGTTCAACACACTCAGCTCTCTCGTGTTCAACACACTCAGCTCTCTCGTGTTCAACACAAACACTCAGCTCTTGTGTTCAACACAAACACTCAGCTCTCGTGTTCAACACAAACACTCAGCTCTCTCGTGTTCAACACAAACACTCAGCTCTTGTGTTCAACACAAACACTCAGCTCTCTCGTGTTCAACACAAACACTCAGCTCTCTCGTGTTCAACACACTCAGCTCTCTCGTGTTCAACACACTCAGCTCTCTCGTGTTCAACACAAACACTCAGCTCTCTCGTGTTCAACACACTCAGCTCTCTCGTGTTCAACACAAACACTCAGCTCTCTCGTGTTCACCACACTCAGCTCTCTCGTGTTCAACACAAACACTCAGCTCTCTCGTGTTCAACACAAACACTCAGCTCTCTCGTGTTCAACACACTCAGCTCTCTCGTGTTCACCACACTCAGCTCTCTCGTGTTCAACACAAACACTCGGCTCTCGTGTTCACCACAAACACTCAGCTCTCTCGTGTTCAACACACTCAGCTCTCTTGTGTTCAACACACTCTGTTCTCTCGTGTTCACCACAAACACCCAGTTCTCTCGT
Organism: Procambarus clarkii; assembly: GCF_040958095.1. Taxonomy (NCBI): domain Eukaryota; kingdom Metazoa; phylum Arthropoda; class Malacostraca; order Decapoda; family Cambaridae; genus Procambarus; species Procambarus clarkii. The sequence goes on from NC_091202.1 coordinate 33,991,626, forward strand.
GTTCAACATGAACACTCAGCTCTCGCGTGTTCAACACAAACACTCAGCTCTCTCGTGTTCAACATGAACACTCAGCTCTCTCGTGTTCAACACAAACACTCAGCTCTCTCGTGTTCAACACACTCAGCTCTCTCGTGTTCACCACAAACACTTAGCTCTCTCGTGTTCAACACAAACACTCAGCTCTCTCGTGTTCAACACACTCAGCTCTCTCGTGTTCAACATGAACACTCAGCTCTCTCGTGTTCAACACAAACACTCAGCTCTCTCGTGTTCAACACACTCAGCTCTCTCGTGTTCAACATGAACACTCAGCTCTCTCGTGTTCAACACAAACACTCAGCTCTCTTGTGTTCAACACACTCAGCTCTCTCGTGTTCAACACAAACACTCAGCTCTCTCGTGTTCAACACAAACACTCAGCTCTCTCGTGTTCAACACACTCAGCTCTCTCGTGTTCAACACAAACACTCAGCTCTCTCGTGTTCACCACACTCAGCTCTCTCGTGTTCAACACAAACACTCAGCTCTCTCGTGTTCAACACAAACACTCAGCTCTCTCGTGTTCACCACACTCAGCTCTCTTGTGTTCAACACAAACACTCGGCTCTCGTGTTCACCACACTCAGCTCTCTCGTGTTCAACACAAACACTCAGCTCTCGTGTTCACCACACTCAGCTCTCTCGTGTTCAACACAAACACTCAGCTCTCTCGTGTTCACCACACTCAGCTCTCTCGTGTTCAACACAAACACTCAGCTCTCTCGTGTTCAACACAAACACTCAGCTCTCTCGTGTTCACCACACTCAGCTCTCTCGTGTTCAACACAAACACTCGGCTCTCGTGTTCACCACAAACACTCAGCTCTCTCGTGTTCAACACACTCAGCTCTCTTGTGTTCAACACACTCTGTTCTCTCGTGTTCACCACAAACACCCAGTTCTCTCGTGTTCAACATGAACACTCAGCTCTCGCGTGTTCAACACAAACACTCAGCTCTCTCGTGTTCAACATGAACACTCAGCTCTCTCGTGTTCAACATGAACACTCAGCTCTCTCGTGTTCAACATGAACACTCAGCTCTCTCGTGTTCAACACAAACACTCAGCTCTCTCGTGTTCAACACGCTCAGCTCTCTCGTGTTCACCACAAACACTCAGCTCTCTCGTGTTCAACACACTCAGCTCTCTCGTGTTCAACATGAACACTCAGTTCTCTCGTGTTCAACACAAACACTCAGCTCTCTCGTGTTCAACACACTCAGCTCTCTCGTGTTCACCACAAACACTCAGCTCTCTCGTGTTCAACACAAACACCCAGATCTCTCGTGTTCACATAATAACATTCAAAATTGTTCATCGCGTTATCGTCAACTTCTTTTTCACCTAAGGGGTCTTGTTCCATTATCTTACAGCTCAAAAGACGCAAGAAAGTCTTAATGACGTATTTAGGAAATAAATTCGAAAGACTTACAACCGTTTCAAGACTATTTAGACTTTTACAATGGACATAAGCCTGGCAGATGTAGTTTAATGTCGACAAATATTCTCAAGTATGGAAAGGATAATTCTATTCTTTTTATCTTATCTCTTCAGTGTTATTCTTTATCCTCTTGTCTCTCCCTGTTCTCTCATTCGCTTCTCTCTGTGTCCTCCTTGATTCTCATATACCTTGATATCTTGCCTCTTATCTCTTTGTGTTATCCTTCCGTTATCGCTCACCGACCTTCTTCCTCTATTCTGGTCTATTTTGTTTAAAAATTTTCTGTTTCCTTGACCAGAAAATCAGGGACCGGGCCGCGGGGACGCGGAGCCCAGAAATCAACGCAAGGAAACGCAAGGTTCCTGTATTTTATGTCACTATCTTCTTTTATGTTCCTAATTTTCTCTCTTATCTATCTTCCTCCGTTTATCTATCATTCTCACCCCTACACTTGTTATCCTTCCTCGTCCTCCTTGTTCAGTGTTTCTCGCTATCTGTCATTGTCTTGCTTTATTATGTTTATCCACTGTTATTCTTCTGTTTCTCTTATTTGCTTTTTCCATTCTTACTTATGTGACACTGAACATCCTTAGTCCGTTTCTTATGTTGTTTACTTCCTTCTCTAGCACTGTCCTTCCCAACTTCCTGCTCTAATCTGTCAGTCCTTCCCAACTTCCTGCTCTAAGCTCTCAGTCCTTCCCAACTTCCTGCTCTAAGCTGTCAGTCCTTCCCAACTTCCTGCTCTAATCTGTCAGTCTTTCCCAACTTCCTGCTCTAATCTGTCAGTCCTTCCCAACTTCCTGCTCTAAGCTGTCAGTCCTTCCCAACTTCCTGCTCTAATCTGCTACTGAGTTCCTCCAGTCTGCCACTGGTCGCACTCAAGCGTGTGCCGTAGTCGCCTCCTTACTGGCCGCCATCAGGCTCAAGCAGTGCTGAGAGGAGATGAGGTTGTGACTGAGATGAGCTGGTGTGAGCTGAGATGGGTAGAGTGAGGCTGAGGTTGATGGGAGATACTGAGGATTGCAAGGTTGTTGTTGTTGTTAAAGATTCGCTACTTGGAACAAAGTTCCAAGTAGCACGGGCTATGGTGAGCCCGAGATTGCAAGGTGAACAGAGCGAAGACTGCAGGCAATCAGTCATAATAACGTGGACAAAGTATGTTGACCAGACCACCAACCCGTTCTCGCACTTGCTTATAGTCAATATTGGCTTATTTAATAAGTGCATGTGTGACATACTAATTGATTGTGAATATTTTAGTTTACCTTGAAAAGCTTCATAGAAAACACCGACCTCACCTAACCTTCTTAGTATGTTAAGATAAGCATCTTATTGCTTCTTAATTACAATTATTACTTAACCTATGAGACCACACACCATTCTCATCGACTTGAGAATGGTCCAGGACGGACCGAAACGTCGTCGTCCCTTCACCTTCTTGTGCGTGGTCTGGTCAACAGAGCGAAGACTGGTCGTGTGAGGCATCTCGAGTTCAACTGAAAACTGGTCGATTTGTACCGAGCTGATGAGCAGCTGGTCGACTCCAACAGGAATGAGCTGATGACGGAGTTGGGTGAAGTTAAGGGGCGGTCATAAAAACGCTCATATAGATCATAAAAACACAAGAAAGTCTAACTTTACACCATTTATGATGAGCTTCTGTTTTCTGTGTTATAACCGCGACCTCAACCGGTTTGAGAGACCTTCTTCCATGCTAACTCCTTCCGTCTTAACAATCTCGCGTGTGGAAGTCTCAAGTGATACTAAAGTCTCTCAACATAATATTACAACTTTTATCACTGTCCATGTTATGACCCTGGGTTCCTCAGTGGAAACCAGAGGTCAAAATTGAGTTAAATAAACTGCATTATAGTATTGGAAACGCATCACGAGGTGCATTTGTTTGTATCTTCCCTGCCAGACGTAAGACTATTCTTGTTTCTCAAAGAGCATTTAAAGACTGAGCTTGGGGTTGATTATTAAATAATAAAAAAGGCACCAACTATGTTTACTAATACTTTCTAATCATTTGTAAAGTAAACTTGAGTAAACTTGGGATAGGAATGCTGTACGATTACTTGAGTAGTCTGCTGGCAGCGAGTGAACGGAGGGAGGAGAGTGGAGATGGTCTCTCTTCTCTGGCTGGCGTTGTGGTGAAAGGAACCTCCTCCCCTTCCTCTGTTTCTTTATTTCTGTGTCGTTGTTATCCAGTTAAGTTGACTGTGTAGTATCCTCATTGTCTGGCATAAACGTGTTCTATGTGTAGAGTATTGATGTGTAGCAATTAAGTGTTCACTAGTGTTTATTTTTACAAGTTACTCTAGGGGGTTCCAGGGGAACCACGTGGGCTCCAGTGTTACCAGTAAGCTCCCTAGAGTCATTGCTAGTGTCCCTCGCCTAGTAGAACTTTACCCTAGCTTGTTCTCAGTGTAAACCTTGTATCCTCTTATGTGGACCAAGGCTTTTAACGTAAGATAGTGTGGTAAAGTAATTATTATTATTGTTATTGGTGTGAGTGTATATGGGGGGTTGTTAAGGGGTTAATAAATAAGTTAGTTAAAGAAGTATCCATTCTTCCTGTGTAGGAGATCTATGATCAACCTCTAGACTGACATGATCTAGTGGCAAGTTATTATTCCCTGTGGATAGCTTATTTTGGAGGCCGGGCCTTTTAGATCTCCCATATTTGATAACTCTTAATGCTAACTACTGCCCCTACACCCAGGTTATACTATATTCCCCCTAGTACAGACTCCCCATTTATAACAGTCCATTACTTCAAATATGAAGATTATGGCAAATATGAAAATGAGATTTGTTAAACATGATCGGGCATAAGTACAGCCATATTGTGAATCATTTACCGTGGTTTTCAGAGAGTACGAATAGCATACGGGATTATCACTTCCGGTGCTGTTTCCTGTTATTGATATTGAACTAATATGAGGATAGTTATATGCCAATAATCTATGTCTCTTTCTAAAACTTTTATGAACATTCCCAACCCTTAAGGGAGCCGGCGGCTGAGCGGACAGAACACTGGACGCGTGATCCAGTGGTCCCGGGTTCGATCTCGGGCGCCGACAAGAAACAATGGGCAAAGTTTCTTTCACCCTGATGCCCCTGTTACCTAGCAGTAAATAGGTACCTGGGAGTTAGTCAAATGTCACGGGCTGCTTCCTGGGGGTGGAGGCCTGGTCGAGGACCGGGCCGCGGGGATACTAAAGCCCCGAAATCATCTCAATATAACCTCAAGATACACACATGGTAGGCCTAGGGAGCATATAAGCCTAGGGCGCGTTCTGCACACCAAAACTCCCCTCCAACATAACATTGTATTTTTCGAAGCCTCAGGCGGCTGTCTGGAATAGGAAATAGAGTTTTATCATAAAATATTGAGATGCGATAGCTGTTTGGAGTATATGTGTGATGATATCGCTGGCTCGTGATGTCGGCGAATTGCTGCCATCTTTTACATCAAGATGCCTCTAATTTGTGTCTGTCACCTGTATTTCAATACTTAACACCATAATTTGGGTAGCATAAGGGGTATTTATACCGCTCATTTCTATTTATTATCATTATATATATATATATATATATATATATATATATATATATATATATATATATATATATATATATATATATATGCAAACAAGCCTGAATGGTCCCCAGGACTATATACAACTGAAAACTCACACCCCAGAAGTGACTCGAACCCATACTCCCACAACTGGTATGTACAGGGACGCCTTAATCCGCTTGACCATCACGACCGGACAAAAGGAAGTGATAGCCGAGGCTATATGAACCACTTCCCCGCCGGCACTCGGATGGTAATCTTGGGCATAGCATTTTATCAAATCACCTCATTCTTTGGGGCACACGTGAGGAACACAAATGCAAACAAGCCTGAATGGTCCCCAGGACTATATACAACTGAAAACTCACACCCCAGAAGTGACTCGAACCCATACTCCCACAACTGGTATGTACAGGGACGCCTTAATCCGCTTGACCATCACGACCGGACAAAAGGAAGTGATAGCCGAGGCTATATGAACCACTTCCCCGCCGGCACTCGGATGGTAATCTTGGGCATAGCATTTTATCAAATCACCTCATTCTTTGGGGCACACGTGAGGAACACAAATGCAAACAAGCCTGAATGGTCCCCAGGACTATATACAACTGAAAACTCACACCCCAGAAGTGACTCGAACCCATACTCCCACAACTGAGTTTTCAGTTGTATATAGTCCTGGGGACCATTCAGGCTTGTTTGCATTTGTGTTCCTCACGTGTGCCCCAAAGAATGAGGTGATTTGATAAAATGCTATGCCCAAGATTACCATCCGAGTGCCGGCGGGGAAGTGGTTCATATAGCCTCGGCTATCACTTCCTTTTGTCCGGTCGTGATGGTCAAGCGGATTAAGGCGTCCCTGTACATACCAGTTGTGGGAGTATGGGTTCGAGTCACTTCTGGGGTGTGAGTTTTCAGTTGTATATAGTCCTGGGGACCATTCAGGCTTGTTTGCATTTGTGTTCCTCACGTGTGCCCCAAAGAATGAGGTGATTTGATAAAATGCTATGCCCAAGATTACCATCCGAGTGCCGGCGGGGAAGTGGTTCATATAGCCTCGGCTATCACTTCCTTTTGTCCGGTCGTGATGGTCAAGCGGATTAAGGCGTCCCTGTACATACCAGTTGTGGGAGTATGGGTTCGAGTCACTTCTGGGGTGTGAGTTTTCAGTTATATATATATATATATATATATATATATATATAACTGAAAACTCACACCCCAGAAGTGACTCGAACCCATACTCCCACAACTGGTATGTACAGGGACGCCTTAATCCGCTTGACCATCACGACCGGACAAAAGGAAGTGATAGCCGAGGCTATATGAACCACTTCCCCGCCGGCACTCGGATGGTAATCTTGGGCATAGCATTTTATCAAATCACCTCATTCTTTGGGGCACACGTGAGGAACACAAATGCAAACAAGCCTGAATGGTCCCCAGGACTATATACAACTGAAAACTCACACCCCAGAAGTGACTCGAACCCATACTCCCACAACTGGTATGTACAGGGACGCCTTAATCCGCTTGACCATCACGACCGGACAAAAGGAAGTGATAGCCGAGGCTATATGAACCACTTCCCCGCCGGCACTCGGATGGTAATCTTGGGCATAGCATTTTATCAAATCACCTCATTCTTTGGGGCACACGTGAGGAACACAAATGCAAACAAGCCTGAATGGTCCCCAGGACTATATACAACTGAAAACTCAGTTGTGGGAGTATGGGTTCGAGTCACTTCTGGGGTGTGAGTTTTCAGTTGTATATAGTCCTGGGGACCATTCAGGCTTGTTTGCATTTGTGTTCCTCACGTGTGCCCCAAAGAATGAGGTGATTTGATAAAATGCTATGCCCAAGATTACCATCCGAGTGCCGGCGGGGAAGTGGTTCATATAGCCTCGGCTATCACTTCCTTTTGTCCGGTCGTGATGGTCAAGCGGATTAAGGCGTCCCTGTACATACCAGTTGTGGGAGTATGGGTTCGAGTCACTTCTGGGGTGTGAGTTTTCAGTTATATATATATATATATATATATATATATATATATATATATATATATATGTCGTACCTAGTAGCCAGAACTCACTTCTCAGCCTACTATGCGAGGCCCGATTTGCCTAATAAGCCAAGTTTTACTGAATTAATATATTTTCTCTAATTTTTTTCTTATGAAAAGATAAAGCTACCTATTTCATTATGTATGAGGTCAATTTTTTTTTATTGGAGTTAAAATTAACGTAGATATATGACCGAACCTAACCAACCCTACCTAACCTAACCTAACCTATCTTTATAGGTTAGGTTAGGTTAGGTAGCCGAAAACGTTAGGTTAGGTTAGGTAGGTTAGGTTGTCGAAAAAACATTAATTCATGAAAACTAGGCTTATTAGGCAAATCGGGCCTTGCATAGTAGGATTAGAAGTGAGTTCTGGCTACTAGGTACGATATATATATATATATATATATATATATATATATATATATATATATGACAGTGTCAGACCACGGAGGAAAAAGAAACAGGAATTTCCTTAAGTACTTTCGTATATTAAATACATCTTCAGAAGGAATGATGTTACAGATCGAGTGATGGGTATAAATAGGCAGGAGAGAGTGGTGAAGTAAGGTAACGCAGACGGCCCATTGGCCCATCAGATGCACCCAATTGGCCCATCCGATGTAGCCCAATGGCCCATCTGATACAGCAGACATACAAGCACAATACATAGGTAATTATAACATAAAGAGGTAAATATATACAATAAATTAGTGAGACAAATGTTTTTCAATTATCCTACTTAAATCGCCCTTTAGCTGATCTATTAGAAATGGATCTAAGTTATATAGACCACTGCTAATATTCAAATTACTTTCTTTGGTGATCTGTATCAAAGCAGATTCAATTATGTTTCTGTTATAGGTGCTTTTACAATTTGTTATTGAAGAAGCCATCTCCCAATCAATTTGGTGAGCTTTTTCTGACAAATGAACAAATAAAGCATTAGACAATTGGCCATGTCTTACAGAGTATTTATGTTGCGATATTCTACATTTTAAATCTTTAGATGTTTGCCCGACATAGAACTTATTACATTCCTTACAAGGTATTTTATAAATGACGCAATTATCACTACGAGGGCTGTTCCTAACTAATAGCTTACCGACAGTGTTTTCGTAGCTATATAGATAGCTAATATAGATGTAATGTTTAGCTACGAAAACACTGTTGGTAAGCTATTAGTAAGGAACAGCCCTCGTAGTGATAATTGCGTCATTTATAAAATACCTTGTAAGGAATGTAATAAGTTCTATGTCGGGCAAACATCTAAAGATTTAAAATGTAGAATATCGCAACATAAATACTCTGTAAGACATGGCCAATTGTCTAATGCTTTATTTGTTCATTTGTCAGAAAAAGCTCACCAAATTGATTGGGAGATGGCTTCTTCAATAACAAATTGTAAAAGCACCTATAACAGAAACATAATTGAATCTGCTTTGATACAGATCACCAAAGAAAGTAATTTGAATATTAGCAGTGGTCTATATAACTTAGATCCATTTCTAATAGATCAGCTAAAGGGCGATTTAAGTAGGATAATTGAAAAACATTTGTCTCACTAATTTATTGTATATATTTACCTCTTTATGTTATAATTACCTATGTATTGTGCTTGTATGTCTGCTGTATCAGATGGGCCATTGGGCTACATCGGATGGGCCAATTGGGTGCATCTGATGGGCCAATGGGCCGTCTGCGTTACCTTACTTCACCACTCTCTCCTGCCTATTTATACCCATCACTCGATCTGTAACATCATTCCTTCTGAAGATGTATTTAATATACGAAAGTACTTAAGGAAATTCCTGTTTCTTTTTCCTCCGTGGTCTGACACTGTCATATATATATATATATATATATATATATATATATATATATATATATATATATATATATATATATATATATATATATATATATATAACTTCTACATGGGTACCATAGAACAGAGGGTCTTAGTTGACATGGACTTGAAACCCGCCGTATACTGCAGGTATGTTGACGACATTTTTATGCAGGTACCTGATGTCAGACATCTGCAGCAGCCGAAGGAGGTATTCGAGCAGAATTCGTGTTAAGTTTCACTTACGAGATGGAGAATGATAGGAAGCTTCCCTTTCTAGATTTAACAGTCACGGAAAGGAGCGGAGGCTTCCACACTGCAGTCTACACTAAGGAAACGAACATAGGAATGTCCCTTAATGCCAACAGTGACTGCTCAGATAGGTACAAGTGGAGTGTTGTCAACGCTTACGTCGACCGGGTTCTCACTCACAGCTCTGGTTGGAAGCAGGTCGATGAAGAACTCTCTAAGGTAAGGGAGGTGCTAGTCAATAATGGCTTCTCTAATGGTTATGTTGAAGACGTCATTAAAAGAAAGGTGAAACACCATAAAACTTCTGAAGAGTCAACTAACGCAATGCTTGTACCCCCCTACTATACTGATTTACAGGAACTTCTTTTCGACGGCTCATAAAACGGAGGAAAGTGTTCTGAAAGATATTATTAATAGGAAGGTAACTCCACAGACAAAAATCAGAAGATACAATTGACAATTTACTACAAAAATAAGAAAACGGCCAACCTACTCATGAAAAACTCTCCCGACACCAAACAGAACGCCTTGAAAGAAACTAACGTCGTCTATGCCTTCGCATGCCCACTTGGGGACTGTCAGCCCCAAAGATCTCAGTATATAGGCAAGACAACAACGTCTCTAGGCGATTAACAATGCACAAACAACAGGGCTCCATTAAGGAGCATATAATTTCCTCACACAACCAGACCATCACCAGAGAAATCCAAACAAGCAACAAAGAAATTATCAATAGATACAGCGACACCAGGACCATCGATAGATACAGTGACATCAGCGAGGCCCTACACATCAAAAAGTCAACACCAGCAATCAACAGCCAATTAACACATAATTACATTCTATCCACTTCAAGACCCCAAAACAACATACAAACAAGAAGAGAAAATACAGAATAATTCGTGTTCTGACTACGTAAAATTTTCTTTACCCAATGATTACCCATTGGTTTGTGTTTTACCACTTCACCCAAAAACAAATATAAGCATGAAACGGATTTCATAAAAATTTGTCTTTGAAAATGTGGGAAGTCTGTTACGAAACGTTTCTAGGCGTCAGACCATAAATAAAAATGTGAAAATGAACTTTGGAGAGTTAATTTTTCAATTACCCTCGACAGTGAAGAAAAACGTAAGAAATATTGAGAAGATTCGTGTTAGACTCATTAATCTTACCCTTTGGTGATATTCAACAACATATGTTTACAATAAAGACTGCTACCAAAATATTATATACACACACACACATAGGAGAGCCGATGGCTGAGCGGACAACGCACTGGATGCGTGATCCTGTGGTCCCGGGTTCAATTACCGGCGCCGGCGAGAAACAATGGGTTGTTTCTTTCACCCTGATGCGTCTGTTACCTAGCAGTAAATAGGTTCCTGGGAGTTAGTCAGCTGTCACGGGCTGCTTCCTGAGGTGTGTGTGTGTGTGTGTGGAGAGAAAAAAAGTAGTTAGTAAAAGTTGATTGAGAGTTGAGAGGCGGGCCGAAAGAGCAGAGCTCAACCCCCGCAAGCTCAACTAGGTGAATACACACACACACACACACACACACACACACACACACACACACACACACACACACGCGAAGAAATATAAGAAAATTCACCTTCGCAAATAGAGTGGTAGACGGTTGGAACAAGTTAGGTGAGAAGGTGGTGGAAGCCAAGACCGTCAGTAGTTTCAAAGCGTTATATGACAAAGAGTGCTGGGAAGACGGGACACCACGAGCGTAGCTCTCATCCTGTAACTACACTTAGGTAATTACACCCGTTGAATAACAGTAATCATATTTTTAATCCCTACTGCTTGCAACTAACGTATTACCAATAACATGTCTAGTATTAATTATTTTTCCGAGATGTACAATGATAATGATTGTCAAATTTATATTTTAGTGTTTTCTTCCACAGATGAACAACGGCAAACAATTTGGATATAATTGACTTTTAATAAAAAAAAATTGTATTGTGCACATTGAACACTTGCAATCCTGAGATATCAACCTTCATGAAATTGTGGAGGCTGCTAGATATCAGTAGCAGGCGTCTCACTAGACCAACTGCTATCAAAGATTCATAAAAAAAAAGACAAGAGACTGATAGATGAACGAGAGTTTTCTGAGGCCAGCACTGTAATATCTTCCGGATATCATCCAGCGACCTTTTTATTGGCTAGTTATCTTCACCAATCCTCATAGTTATCTACGATAGGCTAGTTATCTTCACCAATCCTCATAGTTATCTACGATAGGCTAGTTATCTTCACCAATCCTCATAGTTATCTATGATTGGCTAGTTATCTTCCCCAATCCCCATAGTTATCTATGATAGGCTAGTTATCTTCACCAATCCTCATAGTTATCTATGATAACGCTAGTTATCTTCACCAATCCTCATAGTTATCTATGATTGGCTAGTTATCTTCACCAATCCTCATAGTTATCTATGATAGTCTAGTTATCTTCACCAATCCTCATAGTTATCTATGATAGGCTAGTTATCTTCACCAATTCTCATAGTTATCTATGATAAGCTAGTTATCTTCACCAATTCTCATAGTTATCTATGATAGGCTAGTTATCTTCACCAATCCTCAGTTATCTACGATAGGCTAGTTATCTTCACCAATCCTCATAGTTATCTATGATTGGCTAGTTATCTTCACCAATTCTCATAGTTATCTATGATAGGCCAGTTATCTTCACCAATCCTCACAGTTATCTACGATAGGCTAGTTATCTTCACCAATCCTCATAGTTATCTATGATAAGCTAGTTATCTTCACCAATTCTCATAGTTATCTATGATAGGCTAGTTATCTTCACCAATCCTCATAGTTATCTATGATAAGCTAGTTATCTTCACCAATTCTCATAGTTATCTATGATAGGCTAGTTATCTTCACCAATCCTCAGTTATCTACGATAGGCTAGTTATCTTCACCAATCCTCATAGTTATCTATGATTGGCTAGTTATCTTCACCAATTCTCATAGTTATCTATGATAGGCCAGTTATCTTCACCAATCCTCACAGTTATCTACGATAGGCTAGTTATCTTCACCAATCCTCATAGTTATCTATGATAAGCTAGTTATCTTCACCAATTCTCATAGTTATCTATGATAGGCTAGTTATCTTCACCAATCCTCATAGTTATCTATGATAAGCTAGTTATCTTCACCAATTCTCATAGTTATCTATGATAGGCTAGTTATCTTCACCAATCCTCATAGTTATCTATGATAGGCTAGTTATCTTCACCAGTCCTCATAGTTTGTTCCTCTCGTCTCTTGGACCAGTCACCGCCCCCCCCCATCAAGGCTACACAAGAATATAAAAATAGGAATTACCTAAAGAGCAAAATTCAGAGTCAACAGTAAACGTCGAATATTTATAAAGTTCGGCAAAACTTTTAACTATATCCGCTGATGAGTTTCTGGTCCGCATTTTGTACTCATCCTCTCTTGTACTCTCTCTGTAGTACAAGAGAGGCCAAGAGCCCTCTCCCAGGGGCTCTTAAGAGTCCTGTGTTGCTGCTCTTGTACTCCTCTTTCATATTATATTGATAAATATTATTATTATTATTATTATTATTATTATTATGAATCCCCGGTAATTCTATATTACCTTATAGAATAAGCTAATATAGAATTCTAATATTCTAATTATTTCTATTCTAATAATCTATTCTAATAAATTCTATAATTCTAAGTCTATTTGTATATATTTTGTGTTTTTTTCATTTTAAATGTTTCAACTGATTTTCATTAAATATATCGATACGCTTCTCCATAGTGCCTTCAACCCAGAAATACTTCACTCTGAACACACACCGAAACTACGACGTTGGTACAACGTTCGAACAAGTTTTAACACCTAACCAGTTATAACAACCAATATAGCAAGTTGTAACAACGTTCTAATACGTCATAAACACGTTAAGCCAAGATGTAACAACTTTATTACAAGTTGTAACAAGCGGAAAATAGAGACAGTTTCGGTTTGTGTTTCCAGGGTTCACTCTGAACAAAACATTCAGCCTTCCCACTATTGCCTCCCAAACACACCTTCACACTCAAAAGTGTGTTTGGTTACTGAAGAATTTTATTCGTAAATCTAGAAAAAAAACGAAAATCTGAAATTTTTTAAAATAAAACGCCTGCTTGGCCTAAGGTAAGCCAAACATAGCTTAATCTAGGAATATGTATGGGCCAGTTTAGCTGTAAATTAAGTTAGTTTTTTTCATTCTGGAATATTTACAGTTTCCGTATAACATTATGACCTAAGTATAAACTTTTTTCTAGCCGAAGCTACGAAGTGTTTCAAGCCTCGTGAAAGCTTACAGTACTTGTTATCTTGAGGTTATCTTGAGATGATTTCGGGGCTTTTTAGTGTCCCCGCGGCCCGGTCCTCGACCAGACCTCCACCCCGAGGAAGCAGCCCGTGACAGCTGACTAACACCCAGGTACCTATTTTACTGCTAGGTAACAGGGGCATAGGGTGAAAGAAACTCTGCCCATTGTTTCTCGCCGGCGCCTGGGATCGAACCCAGGACCACAGGATCACAAGCCCAGCGTGCTGTCCGCTCGGCCGACCGGCTCCCCCAAATAGTTATCTATCTACTGTGGTGGGAAATATCAATATGAAGAGATGGACCAACAAAGTTCACGATTTGTACTTTCAAAATATGTAGTCCAGAAAAAATAACACTAAAACCCAAATTTACATATTACTAGGCTTAGTATAGCACGTATATGTAGAATATTAGGCTTAAGATTGGTATTAGGCCTAGCATTACTAGAAGAGGTTAGGTTAGGTTCTATATTTTGCAGTTAAAAAAAAATCCTATTTTGTGAAATACAGTAATACAAAACGTCAATTTATTCGCGGTTCTTCACTATACAATGGTACTCTCGAGCAGATAGTTACTGGAACATCAACAAGTTGAAGAGTTGCGCAAGTGCCAACATCAACAAGTTGAAGAGTTGCACAAGTGCCAACATCAACAAGTTGAAGAGTTGCGCAAGTGCCAACATCAACAAGTTGAAGAGTTGCACAAGTGCCAACATCAACAAGTTGAAGAGTTGCACAAGTGCCAACATCAACAAGTTGAAGAGTTGCACAAGTGCCAACATCAACAAGTTGAAGAGATGCACAAGTGCCAACATCAACAAGTTGAAGAGCTGCACAAGTGCCAACATCAACAAGTTGAAGAGCTGCACAAGTGCCAACATCAACAAGTTGAAGAGTTGCACAAGTGCCAACATCAACAAGTTGAAGAGTTGCACAAGTGCCAACATCAACAAGTTGAAGAGCTGCACAAGTGCCAACATCAACAAGTTGAAGAGCTGCACAAGTGCCAACATCAACAAGTTGAAGAGTTGCACAAGTGCCAACATCAACAAGTTGAAGAGTTGCACAAGTGCCAACATCAACAAGTTGAAGAGCTGCACAAGTGGCACCAGCTCTGCTTTGTTGCAGAGCTGGAACAAAGCTCTACAACATCTGAGGAGGATGTGCTCAAACACTTCTACTTCACAAGTGACTATACTCTACACTAGATCATCCTTATAAGACAATAGGCTTTACTTCTATCTCAAAATTCATCTCAAGGTTGAACTTTACTAAAGTTCATTCCTACACTTAATTGCTTTTCACTCAAAAATACTTTCTCTGTTTTGTTGTAACCATTTTAATATAAGATTTTATACTTTACAAAACATATTAAAACTTAATGTTGACCAAATATAATAAAAAATGTATTTGCTTGGTATCATCGGACAGATCAAATGTTTCTCTATAAAGTTGATTATGTTAATTAGACATTTAATATTTTTCGACTTTTTTTAATTTTCTGTGTAAAATACCCACCATTCTATTACATAATAAATAATTAACGGTCTATAAACCAAGGATCTTCCCATAGCTGGTCTAACCAGCCGTGAAGCGATAAAAGTCACCACACTAACTCCAAACGTACCCAGCTAACTTTATACCCTTTGGAGTATGAATTACTGATATAGTAGTAGGCATCCATCAGTCTCAGGAGACTATGGAGTTGCACTCTGTGGCTGTCGGTCTGGAGTGACCTCTCCAGTGCGCAAAGCCAGGGTAGGTTGATACGGAGGGAGAAGCTGTTACCCATGCAGCAGGTCCCCCCCCCCCTCGGTCTCTCTCCACGGCCCCGAAAATCTCCGATGGAAAGGCAAATGTTATATAATGATATACCATTATAATATTGTCCTTAGAATACAGCTTAATTCAGGTGTATAGGTACTAGCCGAATTAGATGGATATATGGACGTGAGGATGGACACACTTCTGACCAACACGTCTGCATGTGATACTCGTTAACGGCCACTTTTGTCCATTAATGGCCACTTTTGTCCATTAATGGCCACTTCTGTCCGTTAATGGCCATTTCTGACCAACATTTTGATTGACGTTAATAGAATGAGAATATTACTGCACGCTTCCTTAAAGGAATAAAAATGTCCTTAAGGTATACAAAGATTAAACTGAACAGTAACATAAAACAAGTGAGCAGAGGAATGAACAGACATCACCCGGTAGCTGGCTAACAACGACACATTTTCATTATCGTTTATAAAGAAAATAATCTGTGGCCGGATGGAAGCAGAGCCAACCGGGTCTGGACAGAATAGCAGCAGACATGGGCGCCCGGATGGAAGCAGAGCCAACTGGGTCTGGACAGAATAGCAGCAGACATGGGCGCCCGGATGGAAGCAGAGCCAACTGGGTCTGGACAGAATAGCAGCAGACATGGGCGCCCAGATGGAAGCAGAGCCAACCGGGTCTGGACAGAATAGCAGCAGACTTGGGCGGCCGGATGGAAGCAGAGCCAACTGGGTCTGGACAGAATAGCAGCAGACTTGGGCGGCCGGATGGAAGCAGAGCCAACTGGGTCTGGACAGAATAGCAGCAGACTTGGGCGGCCGGATGGAAGCAGAGCCAACTGGGTCTGGACAGAATAGTAGCAGACATGGGCGGCCGGACTTCATTATCTATACAATGAACAAGAGAGGTTTGTTTTTCCTAACTGATTTCGTACCACTTTTTTTGGAATATATGCCACTATTTCCCTAATAAGAGATTCAGTTATCACAAAGGGTTTTAAGCCCAACCAAATTTTCGAATTAAGTCAATATTAGTGTTAATTAATACGATCATATCTAGCATATCAATTGAAATATTTGAAGAATAAAATTTGGCTCAATCCTCGTATATTGATAATCTAAATCTTTTATTATTATTAGATTGTGATAGTGGAATTGTTACCACTGATTACCCAAGTTAGGTCAAAGTATTGAACAATGCATCAGAGCCCTGCTGAACTGCATGTTAACTTAATCAAATCACCTCTCACAAAGGGGGAGACTCTTCACAGGTTGGTGAAGCAGCATGCACAGTCCTTGGCAGTTAACCTCAAGTTCCACCAAGAAACTTAGTCTACTAATAGTTTACTGTTATCTGTTATGTACAGCTAAGAACCCGCCATGCATGCTGATTGACTAACCCTATATCCTGGCGTTAATTACTAATTTATATATACGAATTGTTTAGTGTTAGGAACTTGTAGTTTAGAGTGCTTCTGAAAGGGGGTTAACTTACCCCATAAGCTTGGTCCTTCGTGTTACAAGTAGAGTTTTTTATCTCACATAAATGTGGCTTAATTACTACATTTATCATAACATAATCAATTGTTTAACTCGTGATTTAACTTGAGACTTCAGTGGAAGCTTCAAGACCTCTAGACGATTTAGTTGTGTCACAGGTTTCATTGCTTTTCAGCATGTTGTGATTAAGTGGTATAAGACATGTGTTTGGGAGTACTCAGAGTCCAGGTTCGAATCCTCCTTATGGTTCCTACTGACTTTAATTTTGAATAATATATTAAGTGAATCCAATTAGCCAACAATCTTGGCTAAAACGGAATCAAATACATAGCGAACCTTGTCAGCTTTTACATTGTATTTTTTATTTTTATTTATTTATACAAGAGTTCTTACATTCTTGTACAGCCAGTAGCACGCATAGCATTTCGGGCACGTCCGTAAGCCTAATTTTCACACACATACACACATCCCCAGGAAGCAGCCCTTAACAGGGTGAAAGAAACTCAGCCCATTTATTTCCGCCTCCGCCGGGGATCGAACCCGGATCCTTAAGACTACAAACCCCGAGCGCTGTCCACTCAACCGTCAGGTAAAAGGCCATTTAACTATACAAATTAACTTGTGTGACAATATGTCTAAACAGACACCAATTGACACTATATATATATAACTGGATACATATCTCAGAGTAATCAACAATAAATTAGATTAGATAATGAGAAACTTATGAGTGAATATGTAAGCAGCGGGTGACCTCGACACAGTCAAGGCAGAACTTAAACAGTGTGAGAAGGATGTACTTTACAGGCCAAATTAAACCCATTCACCTCCATACTTACGCAATATGACAACAGGCAGAGCTGCTTCACCAAGTGTGATACAAGCAACCTTCCAATTGTAAGCTTTGCAATTTTTACAGGACTGGATGAGGAAAATTGGAACAGTTTTTGGAAGTCTTTTGAAGTCTTGATACATTTCAAAATCTCGATTCCCAAAATTGCTAACCTTACGTTCCTGCAAGGGCAACTTAAGGGTGGGGGGAGAGCAGTAGGAGCTAATCTAGACCTCAAAAGCGATAATTATGTTGTGGCCATCCAACTATTCAAGTATAATTATAGCAATACACGGATGACCATTGCAAATCTCTATAATCAACCAGTAGACCTACCTGCACCTACTATTCGCCCTGGTTCCCTCCAAAGCTTTAGACTGGAGGTAGAATCTTTAAATTAAGTACTCAGTACTAAAGTTAAAACTTCAGCTGCAGAGTGGACATTGAAATTGTATATTCAGAGGAAAACTCCTTTTGTGATGTGTAAGCTAGCATGTGTTCACATCACAGGAGGGGCTACCGTGTCTCTGGAGGAGATTTTTGATGGATTAAGATCTAGTATTAAACTGTATGAGGACATATGGCAAAATTAAATGCCAAGTGAAGAATTGGCAAGTGTCTATAGACAAAAGAATGACTGTCCAAAAATGTTGATCCCAAACGAAAACAAATCCAAGATTAATTCAAGCAACATAAGTACAAGTAGAGTGTCACATTTAAAGCCTGGGTGTCACAGTGGCACCCAAGGTGGTGAAACCAAAGGGGCCCAACAGGCTGCCAGAGGTGTTGGCTCTGCCAAAAGTGGCATCAATGTCTGGCTTAACTTGAACAGAACAACCAGACTCAAGTGTCTGAAACATCTTCACTGATGTGTCCGGTGTTTGAGGATACATGACCTACACCACAACCAGACTCAAGTGTCTGAAACATCTTCACTGATGTGTCCGGTGTTTGAGGATACATGACCTACACCACTGTCAAACACCATTACAAACATGTCAACATTGCACCCAGGGTCAGCACCGCAGAGATATTAGAAAGAACTTTTTCAGTGTCAGTAGTTGACAAATGGAATGCATTAGGCAGTGATGTGGTGGAAGCTGACTCCCTACACAGTTTCAAATGAAGATATGATAGAGCACAATAAGCTGAGGAACCTGTACACCAGTTCATTGGCAGTTGAGAGGCGGGACCAAAGAGCCAGAGCTCAACCCCCGCAAGCACAAATAGGTGAGTACAAATAGGTGACTACACCGCACTGTGTATAGAGACTTTCTACAAGAGGAACAAGTCTCCAGACCCCAAGCAGGATGGCCAAGCCTCAACCCCACTACAGTATTGTAGTATACATCAGGCTGCCGGTGTTGTGGTGGCATAGTTGCACACAACAGCCACCTTACCAACCACACAATTAACGCCAGTTAACAATGGGACCCGGAACTATGCCCGAGGGTTGTGTGACCCGGGTTCCCCAGACGACCCCCGTTTATATATAAATATCTACATAGTGTTCCATTGTGATCACATTTACACAGTGCATCTCGGGTACTTTACAATTCTGTATCTTTTGTTATACTTTGTATCAGTATTATAAACAAAGTCGCATCTTCAGGCGCATATCAGAACGCCTCTTAGATGCCCCTTTGATCGTCCCTTTTTGCTTCTGACTGCTACATTTGGCGCCTTTCCCCGCTGTCTCCCTAGACCCGCCACACAGGTACCACCTGTCCTCACCTGTGTGCTGCTTCTCGTCTTGCCACATGTGCAACACCTGTTACCTCACTGTGGGTCGTCTACCACATGTACAACACCTGTTACCTCACTGTGGGTTGTCTCCCACATGTGGAACACCTGTTACCTCACTGTGGGTTGTCTCCCACATGTGGAACACCTGTTACCTCACTGTGGGTTGTCTCCCACATGTGGAACACCTGTTACCTCACTGTGGGTTGTCTACCACATATGCAACACCTGTTACCTCACTGTGGGTCGTCTACCACATGTGCAACACCTGTTACCTCACTGTGGGTCGTCTACCACATGTGGAACACCTGTTGCCTCAGAGAAGAGCCACAGTTTGGCATCTGTTCTTCCCGTACTCGTGAAGCACAAAGGTGGTTCTAGTTCGAGGTCAATATGTTCCTTCTCAGCTTTATTACCTGAAAGGAGAGACAAATACTTATTAAAAACCATAATTCAAATCACCAAATTAATAATTAATACATAATAGGATACCAAAGGTCACATTATTAGTGATTATCATTTAGCAATAAGACAGTAATGTGTAAATTATTACACATCACATTACACATCACATTACACATCACATTGCACATCATTGCAATAATAAACAGACTGTTTATTTGATATCTTTATTGATTTCAACTCCTGCAGAATGACTACAAGTCAGACGAGAACCAATAAAAAAAATGCAAAAAATTAAATGATGCTTAAACCACCCGCAGTGTACATACCCCAATGACCAATTGGGTCGTTAAGAATACATTATATCCCCACTTAGCTCCACAATGAGCGATATTCACAAAACAACTTTCAACAATGATCGTAAGTGAAGAATTTCCTAATCCTTCATCATAATAAAAACCTTTTAATTTTAGTTTGAGGATATATTTTGTCATTCGGATGCCCGAACTACCCTTAGTGTTTACGGCTACTGTCAACCCAAAAGACTCAGCCCGAGTATGTCAATCATCGCTTCACTAACCGCGGAACTGCGCTTACAGGTTCCGGAAGATGAGAGGAAATGTCAGCACTGTGGAGAAATGCCCGACAGACCACTGGAACATTATCTAACACAGTGCACAGTTACAACCACATCAGACCACTGGAACATTATCTAACACAGTGCACAGTTACAGCCACATCAGACCACTGGAACATTATCTAACACAGTGCACAGTTACAGCCACATCAGACCACTGGAACATTATCTAACACAGTGCACAGTTACAGCCACAACAGACCACTGGAACATTATCTAACACAGTGCACAGTTACAGCCACAACAGACCACTGGAACATTATCTAACACAGTGCACAGTTACAACCACATCAGACCACTGGAACATTATCTAAGACAGTGCACAGCTACAAACCCATTAAGATTTCAACTTAGATTCAACAGAGCAGAAGAAGTTGTTAAACACATATGGCAAAATCTTACTGAAGTGACCACACGAGTCATAAATACTCATACTCCGCCCAAGTAAAACAGAAACAAGCAACACTTAGTGGGCCAGCCAGAGGCTTAGGGCCCGCGCAGTGGGCCAGCCAGAGGCTTAGGGCCCGCGCAGGAATATCCCTGAAAAAAAGCGGAACTGCAGTCCGTCCTCCAAACATCCAAAAGTGATTCCATACACCCGCCAAACCCGCTGTTTATAAATGAAAAACGGTTTACACACGACTCACAATTGATGACGTTATCTTGAGATCTTGAGATGATTTCGGGGCTTAGTGTCCCCGCGGCCCGGTCCTCGACCAGGCCTCCTTTTTTTTGCACATCCCCAGGAAGCAGCCCTTAGCAGCTGTCTAACTCCCAGGTACCTATTTACTGCTAGGTAACAGGGCCATCAGGGTGAAAAACACATTTTGCCTATTTGTCTCCGCCTCCACCGGGGATCGAACTCGGAACCTCAGGACTACGAATTCGAAGCGCTGTCCACCCAGCTGTCAGGCACCCATTACGTAGCTTCGAGCGTGATATATCAATGAATAAATTCACAGGAACCGTGATGAGGGTTCGAACCTATGCATTGGGTGTTCCCAGGCAAGCTCTAGTCGACTGCGCTACGACATGGTCAAAAGAATTGCAACCTGGGGGTACTACTGCACCCACGAGGATCCCGAGGCTTCCACTGGAGCCCAACTGGGGGTTTTACAAAAATCCCCCCCCCCATGCAGTCGCAGAATTGTGTGAAACCCCCGAGTGTTTCACACAATTGTGTGAAACCCCCGAGTGTTTCACACAATTGTGTGAAACCCCCTAGTGTTTCACACAATTGGGGGATTTGTGAAAAAGACTTAAGCCAGATTAGTGTGGGACGTTGACGGAAGACGGTTGTGTGCGTGTCGCAGGTGGCACGCGTGTCGCAGGTGGCATGCGTGTCGCAGTGGCATGCGTGTCGCAGGTGGCACGCGTGTCGCAGGTGGCATGCGTGTCGCAGTGGCACGCGTGTCGCAGTGGCACGCGTGTCGCAGGTGGCACGCGTGTCGCAGTGGCACGCGTGTCGCAGGTGGCACGCGTGTCGCAGGTGGCACGCGTGTCGCAGGTGGCACGCGTGTCGCAGGTGGCATGCGTGTCGCAGTGGCACGCGTGTCGCAGTGGCACGCGTGTCGCAGGTGGCACGCGTGTCGCAGTGGCACGCGTGTCGCAGGTGGCACGCGTGTCGCAGGTGGCACGCGTGTCGCAGGTGGCATGCGTGTCGCAGTGGCATGCGTGTCGCAGGTGGCACGCGTGTCGCAGGTGGCATGCGTGTCGCAGTGGCACGCGTGTCGCAGGTGGCACGCGTGTCGCAGGTGGCACTCGTGTCGCAGGTGGCACGCGTGTCGCAGTGGCATGCGTGTCGCAGGTGGCATGCGTGTCGCAGTGGCATGCGTGTCGCAGGTGGCATGCATGTCGCAGTGGCATGCGTGTCGCAGGTGGCACGCGTGTCGCAGTGGCATGCGTGTCGCAGGTGGCACGCCAGTTCTGGCCAACCCCACAACGCCGTTTACGGACATCAGACCTGGCACCAAGTATGGCTCGCAAGCCCTCTGGCAGCATCGCCACGGTCCAGGTTTCTGAGGATGTCTAATCTGATATGCTAATGAGTTGTGGGGCGCTTCTCTCTCTCCAGCAAGCGGAGGGAGAGAATTATCAACGGAAACCGCCGAGCCATTACGACCATATAGCACTGGGCTGGGGTCAGGATTTGGGATGGGACGGAGGGAAAGGAATGGTGCCCAACCACTTGGACGGTCGGGGATTGAACGCCGACCGCCAAGGCATAAGCACTCAGTGGTTCAAGACACTGTGAAGGTGAGGCGCTGAGGTTATCGATGCTCCACTTAAGACCCCATTCCAGCTGCCCAAGGCCTGGCGTGCGGCTGTGTGGTGGTGTTGGAAGATGATGGATAGAATCTACCCGTTTAGGTTCGAACCCTCATCACGGCTCCTGTGGATTTGTTCAATATTATCCATCTTGGGGCTTTTCAGAGTTTATTACAACAAATATATATTATACAATAAATATTGAATCAAGCATTAAATTGTAATGCAGATAAGAATCTAAATAATAACTTTAGCCTAGGTTGTTATCATAGGTTAGCCTAGGTGTTATCATATTATTGAGGTTGTTATCATAGGGGATGTGTGTATATCTTACACGTGTAACTCTTCTCATTAATCATAATATCACAGCTTTTCATTCACCTGGGTTCAAAGAGACTCGAACCGCGGCCCCTACACGTGTGAGGACCAAGCTCTATCTACTGAGCTATCAGCTCAGTAGATAGAGCTTGGGTCCGGGGTTCGAGTCTGATAGAGCTCAGGTGAATGAAATGTTTACATCCAGGGAAGTGTGGATGACAACTTGACTACCAAAGATGATAAACGCTTCACTGCTTTACTAGTTCTCACAACAATAGTTTATATCAATAAAAGATAATGTTTGTCTGTGTCTGACCAAGGTTGGAGGCCAAACGCTATGGGCTAGATTCACCCAACTATGATTACTTGCATAGTGACTTCCATGTGCTTTACCCAGTCGTTTTTGTATAGCAGAATTAGGATAAGTCATTTGAGTAATATATAATCACACCGTATATAATCGTTCTATGATAATGGATCGTGTTGTTGTCAAAAGAATTATTTAATTATACCTCCTATACGATCAGGAACTAGGCAACATTAAGCACTTATTAAATAAGACACTATTCAGCAATATGCTGGACTGGGGACTTAGAAGGAAGGTGATGTAGTGATGCACTTGGTCACTACACCACCACCTTCACCCGACCACCTCTGGAGTGTTGAAGTATTCAACACGGGCTTGAAATGTCCATAGACTTTCAGGGTTCCTCTAGTGCCCCTAGCATGGCTGCTCACAGAGTTTGCAACTGGAGTGCTCAGGATTGGGAGATCCGTCACCTGTAGCCACCTGCGACAGGTGATCTCCCACACTACATCACTGAATGCCCAGTTATTAGACCTTTCAGACCCGTTGGCATCAGGTACCTGGAGCTTTGCAATTACTTTATTCACTCTCATGTTCTTGAAGATATCCTTATAGTGCAGCCGTTCTCGCAAATTTAATAAGTCAATATTGACTTATTAGTTGTGTGCATAGGTGACATACTAAACATAATAGTTTCCCTTGAAAAGAAAAGCTTCATAGAAAACACCGGCCTTACCTAACCTACTTAGTATGTTAAAATAAGCATCTTACTGCTTCGTAATTACAATTGTTACTTAACCTATTATAGGTATAGGTTAGGCAATAATTGTAATTACGAAGCAATAAGATGCTTATCTTAACATACTAAGTAGGTTAGGTAAGGTCGGTGTTTTCTATGAAGCTTTTCAAGGGAAACTATTATGTTAAGTATGTCACCTATGCACATATTTAATAAGTCAATATTGACTTATTAAATTTGCGAGAACGGGTTGTATAGTGTACCCAAAATTTGCCAGTGCAGGTTACTGAACATATGACCCTGTATGACTAACCATCCTGCGAGATGGGGATTTTAGCAGCATCACTGCTACCTTATTCACTCTTGTGTTGATAGTAACCTCATAATGCACCCAGAGTCTGCCAGTGCAGACTACTGGTCACATGCCTCTGTATGACTAACTATCCTGTGTGATGGGGATTTTTTAGCACCGCGTGGCTAGCTTTTTGACACACTGTACTCCCCTTCATATAGTCTAGGGCAGCTGCACAAATGCAGATGTACCTGATATAATAATAATAAAAAAAAACTATCATGAAGTTATTCACCAAATTCAATCTGAGAAACAGTGAACTGATTACTTGTTAATGGTTCTTCACTGTCTCACAGCCACTAATCACCAAGTCACTTGTCTGTTCTGCAATAGTTACACACGACCACATTGCACTTTACCACCAATAACGTAGTACCCTCTTGTAGCAGGCTGTTCTGACCACTGACCTCCTCCTCCTCCTCTATGGTTGGAGCTAATACACTCTCCTGGTGGTGATTACTGTTAATATAACCAGGTTATTGACCCCACCGTCGTTCGTCCTCGTGATTGGCGGACAGCCTTAAGCCCCCTGCTGGTTGGTGCAACTGTAAGGTTCTCAGCTTACTTAACCAACTCTTATATTACTTAACCGATTACCTGCCACCCTCTACGGCTTCAATTGAATTTCCAAACCAAGGAGGCCATATTTTGGGTCAATTAAGTGCAAAAAATGTATGGATTTCTATTATTAAACTTTCCTTATCTTTCTCCTCTACTTTCTCCGTGATTACGAGTTCCTCATTCCCAATTGGATAGTTAGTGTGTTTTGATCGATAGTAGAGCTTGTGGTATCAAGTTGATAACGAATGAGAAGTGAGATAAGTTGAGCATAAGAGCTCCAGGTCAACTCACACAGACTCTGAAGACGGCAGACATCACCTCACTGCAAAATGGAGTTAGAAAGCCACTGTAAAAAAAAAATTAAATTTTGCCCCGAGGGGCGAGTTTATTGGGCAGCGCCACTCATCTTGTGAGTGGACACACCGCCATAGCAGCATGTACAACACTCCCCAATAGGAAAAAAACCCGCTTGGTTGTTCATCCTGTCACTTGTACCCGTCACAACTGTCACACCTGTCACAACTGTAAAAAGATAATAAACTAATCACACTATAACATCACAAGGTATTTGAGAGCAGCTAAGAAGTCAACATACGAGTTAAATGGAAAATAATGATCTATGAAATCCACGTTAACACAGTTTTACATTAAGAAAATCTTTGCTTTCTCAATTATTGGACCATTAGGACAAAATAATGCGGCCATTAAAAGCAAATAAAAATGAAGATGTTGTATACACACAATCTGCAATAGCAATTGCTGCGACCATGGAGTAATAGCCAATCAAATAAATAAGGGAATAACAGGTAAAATTAGCACGTGTTTTTTTAAATATTCCAATGAGAAGATTAGGAATAGTGGCCGTAAATCACAGATAATCCAGCCCCGAGTACGACGGTCAGTCCCACAAGGAACGGCTCCCGTCCTAGACACACGTAGAGACCAGGTAGAGCACAGGTAGAGGCCTGGTAGAGACCAGGTAGAGGCCTGGTAGAGCACAGGTAGACGCCAGGTAAAGCGGAGGTATTGCACAGGTAGAGGTCAGACAGAATACAGGTAGAGGCCAGGTAGAGACCAGGTAGAGACCAGGTAGAGACCAGGTAGAGGCCTGGTAGAGCACAGGTAGAGGCCTGGTAGAGACCAGGTAGAGACCAGGTAGAGACCAGGTAGAGCCCAGGCAGAGACCAGGTAGAGGCCAGGTAGAGACCAGGTAGAGGCCTGGTAGAGCACAGGTAGAGACCAGGTAGATACCAGGTAGAGGCCTGGTAGAGCACAGGTAGAGACCAGGTAGAGACCAGGTAGAGACCAGGTAGAGCACAGGTAGAGACCAGGTAGAGACCAGGTAGAGCACAGGTAGAGACCAGGTAGAGCACAGGTAGAGACCAGGTAGAGACCAGGTAGAGCACAGGTAGAGACCAGGTAGAGACCAGGTAGAGCACAGGTAGAGACCAGGTAGAGGCCTGGTAGAGCACAGGTAGAGACCAGGTAGAGACCAGGTAGAGGCCTGGTAGAGCACAGGTAGAGACCAGGTAGAGACCAGGTAGAGGCCTGGTAGAGCACAGGTAGAGACCAGGTAGAGACCAGGTAGAGGCCTGGTAGAGCACAGGTAGAGACCAGGTAGAGACCAGGTAGAGACCAGGTAGAGACCAGGTAGAGACCAGGTAGAGACCAGGTAGAGACCAGGTAGAGCACAGGTAGAGACCAGGTAGAGACCAGGTAGAGACCAGGTAGAGCACAGGTAGAGACCAGGTAGAGCACAGGTAGAGACCAGGTAGAGCACAGGTAGAGGCCTGGTAGAGACCAGGTAGAGGCCTGGTAGAGACCAGGTAGAGGCCTGGTAGAGCACAGGTAGAGACCAGGTAGAGGCCTGGTAGAGCACAGGTAGAGACCAGGTAGAGACCAGGTAGAGGCCTGGTAGAGCACAGGTAGAGACCAGGTAGAGACCAGGTAGAGGCCTGGTAGAGCACAGGTAGAGACCAGGTAGAGACCAGGTAGAGCACAGGTAGATACCAGGTAGAGACCAGGTAGAGCACAGGTAGAGACCAGGTAGAGACCAGGTAGAGACCAGGTAGAGCACAGGTAGAGCACAGGTAGAGCACAGGTAGAGACCAGGTAGAGACCAGGTAGAGACCAGGCAGAGGCCTGGTAGAGACCAGGTAGAGACCAGGTAGAGCACAGGTAGAGACCAGGTAGAGACCAGGTAGAGGCCTGGTAGAGCACAGGTAGAGACCAGGTAGAGCACAGGTAGAGACCAGGTAGAGGCCTGGTAGAGCACAGGTAGAGACCAGGTAGAGACCAGGTAGAGACCAGGCAGAGGCCTGGTAGAGACCAGGTAGAGACCAGGTAGAGACCAGACAGAGGCCTGGTAGAGACCAGGTAGAGACCAGGCAGAGGCCTGGTAGAGACCAGGTAGAGACCACACTGCAAACATTAGGGGGCCGCTATTTTGTACCGTCACGGCCCAGCCACCGCTATAGAAGCCTGGCCTCAGGCCAGGCTCTGGGAGTGGGACAACTCTAGAAATCATCAATAGGTAACATCCATTAACCTTACTGATGATTAAATGAACTCTGTATATGTCTGTATGTATGTATGTATGTATGTATGTATGTATGTATGTATGTATGTATGTATGTATGTATGTATGTATATGTGTGTGTATATGTGTATGTGTATACTTTCCAAGTTGTGTTTGCCGGGGTTGAGCTCTGGCTCTCTGGTCCCGCCTCTCAACTGTCAATCAACTGATGTTCAGGTTCCTGAGCCTACTGGGCTGTATCATATCTACATTTGAAACTGTGTATGGAGTCATCCTCCACCACATCACTGCCTAATGCATTCCACTTTTTAACTACTCTGACACTGAAAAAGTTCTTTTTAACGTCCCTGTGGCTCACTTGAGTACTCAATTTCCACCTGTGTCCCCTTGTTCGCGTACCACCCATGTTAAACTATTTATCTTTATCTGCCCTGTCAATTCCTCTTAGAATTTTGTAGGTAGTGATCATATCTCGCCCCGAGCTTTCCTGTCTTCCTGTTTGTCTTCCAGCAACGTGAGGTACATTTCACACAGCCTTTCCTCGTAACTCATGCCTCTTAGTTCTGGGACTAGCCTAGTGGCATACGTCTGAACTTTTTCCAGCTTGGTCTTGTGCTTCACAAGGTACGGGCTCCATGCTGGAGCTGCATACTCCAGGATTAGTCTGACATACGTGGTATACAAAGTTCTGAATGATTCCTTATGCAAGTTTCTAAATGCCGTTCTTATGTTGGCCAACCTGGCATATGCTGCTGATGTTATCTTCTTGATATGGGCTTCTGGGGACAGGTCTGGCGTGATATTAACCCTCAAATCTTTTTTTCTCTCTCTCTCTCTCTCTCTCTCTCTCTCTCTCTCTCTCTCTCTCTCTCTCTCTCTCTCTCTGTCTCTGTCTCTGTCTGTCTCTCTCTCTCTCTCTCTGATTCTTGAAGAATTTCATCTCCCAAATGATACCTTGTATCTGGCCTCCTGCTCCCTACACCTATCTTCATTACATTACATTTGCTTGGGTTAAACTCTAACAACCATTTGTTGGACCATTCTTTCAGTTTGACTAGGTCTTCTTGAAGCTTCAAGCAGTTCTCCTCTGTCTTAATCCTTCTCATAATTTTGCCATCGTCAGTAAACATTGAGAGGAACGAGTTTGTACCCTCCGGGAGATCATTTACGTATATCACAAACAGGATAGGTCCGAGTACAGAGCCCTATGGGACTCCACTGGTGACTTCACGCCAATCTGAGGTCTCACCCTCTAACTGTAACTCTCTGCTTTCTATTGCTTAGGTATTCCTTTATCCACTGGAGCACCTTACCTGCTTGTCTCTCTTGCTTATGTACCAGCCTCTTATGGGGTACTGTGTCAAAGGCTTTCCGACAGTCCAAGAAAATGCAGTCCACCCAGCCTTCTCTTTCTTCCTTAATCTTTGTCACCTGGTCGTAGAATTCTATTAAGCCAGTAAGGCAAGATTTACCCTCCATGAACCCA
Source organism: Procambarus clarkii (assembly GCF_040958095.1). Classification (NCBI taxonomy): domain Eukaryota; kingdom Metazoa; phylum Arthropoda; class Malacostraca; order Decapoda; family Cambaridae; genus Procambarus; species Procambarus clarkii. The sequence goes on from NC_091202.1 coordinate 34,020,688, forward strand.
TGTTGGCGATTTGTCACGAAGTTCCTTCTCTCCAGATGTGTTACTAGATTTTTTCTCACTATCTTCTCCATCACCTTGCATGGTATACAAGTCAACAAGTCAAGGACACTGGCCTGTAGTTCAGTGTCTCTTGTCTGTCACCCTTTTTGTATATTGGGACCACATTAGCCATCTTCCATATTTCTGGTAGGTCTCCCCTCTCCAGTGACCTACTATACACTATGGATAGAGGCAAGCAAAGTGCTTCTGTACACTCTTTCAATACCCATGGTGAGATCCCGTCTGGACCAACAGCCTTTCTCAAATCCAGATCCAACAGATGTCTCTTGACCTTGTTCTTTTGTGAAGACCTCCTGGAACCTATTGTTTAGTTCTTCACACACCTCTTTGTCATTCTCTGTATACCTGTCCTCGCCTGTTCTAAGTTTCATTACCTATTCTTTCACTGTTGTTTTCCTCCTGATGTGACTGTGGAATAGCTTTAGTTCGGTCTTGGCTTTGTTTGCTAAATCATTTTCATTATTTTTCTCAGCTTCTCTTCTCACACTAACATATTTATTCCTGGTTCTCTGGTATCTCTCTCTACTTTCTGGTGTTCTGTTATTTCAGAAGTTTCTCCACGCCCTTTTATTCAATTCCTTTGCTTCCATACATGCCCTTTTAACCCATGGATTCTTCTTTTGCTTCTCGGATTTTCCCTTTGGGCCGGGATAAACCTGTTTACTGCCTCCTGAAACTTTTGGGTGACATAGTCCATCATGTCTTGTACAGACTTTGCTCTGAGATCTGTGTCCCATGGTATATTCCTTAGGAAACTTCTCATCTCCTCATAGTTCCCCTTTTAGTATGCCAGCCTTTTGTTTTCCAGTTCTTTTTGGGGGGAGACAAGTCCTAACTCTACCAAGTACTCAATGATCAATACACTGTGATCACTCATTCCCAAGGGTGCTTCCAACTTGACTTCCCTTATATCCCACTCATTTAGGGTAAATATCGGATCAAACATGGCTGGTTCATTTTTCCCTCTCATTCTTGTCGGTCCCTTGATGTGTTGGCTTAGAAAGTTTTTTGTCACGTCCAGCAGCTTAGCTCTCTATGTATCTCTGTTCTGCACACAACACAACGCGACCATTTTTAGCTGAGCTTCACATGTGAGCTGAGCACCTCAGACGGCAGATTACGTCTTCCGCAGTGAGGAGGGCACACGTTGGTGGTGGGGGAGGGCAGAGACACGTTGGTGGGGGGGGCAGACACACGTTGGTGGGGGAGGGCAGAGACACGTTGGTGGTGGGGGGGCAGAGACACGTTGGTGGTGGGGGGGGGGGGGCAGAGACACGTTGGTGGTGGGGGGGCAGAGACACGTTGGTGGGGGGGGGGGGCAGAGACACGTTGGTGGTGGGGGGGCAGAGACACGTTGGTGGGGGGGGGCAGAGACACGTTGGTGGGGGGGCAGAGACACGTTGGTGGGGGGGGGGCAGAGACACGTTGGTGGGGGGGCAGACACACGTTGGTGGGGGGGGCAGACACACGTTGGTGGGGGAGAGCAAAGACACGTTGGTGGTGGGGGGGGCAGAGACACGTTGGTGGGGGGGGGGGCAGAGACACGTTGGTGGGGGGGCAGACACACGTTGGTGGGGGGGGGGCAGACACACGTTGGTGGGGGAGGGCAGAGACACGTTGGTGGTGGGGGGAGCAGAGACACGGTGGTGGGGGGGGGGGCAGAGACACGTTGGTGGTGGGGGGGCAGAGACACGTTGGTGGGGGGGGCAGAGACACGTTGGTGGTGGGGGGAGGGTGCAGAGACACCTTGGTGGTGGGGGGGGGCGCAGAGACACGTTGGTGGTGGGAGGGGTAGACACACGTTGGCGGGGGGGGGGCAGAGACACGTTGGTGGTGGGGGGGGCAGAGACACGTTGGTGGTGGGGGGGCAGAGACACGTTGGTGGGGGGGGGCAGAGACACGTTGGTTGGAGGGGGGCAGAGACACGTTGGTGGTGGGGGAGGGCAGAGACACGTTGGTGGTGGGGGGGCAGAGACACGTTGGTGGGGGGGGGGCAGAGACACGTTGGTGGGGGGAGGGGGCAGAGACACGTTGGTGGTGGGGGGGGCAGAGACACGTTGGTGGGGGAGGGCAGAGACACGTTGGAGGTGGGGGGGGCAGAAACACGTACGTTGGTGGTGGTGGGGGGGGCAGAGACACGTTGGTGGTGGTGGGGGGGGGCAGAGACACGTTGGTGGTGGGGGGGGGGCAGAGACACGTTGGTGGTGGGGGAGGGCAGAGACACGTTGGTGGTGGGGGGGCTGAGACACGTTGGTGGGGGGAGGGGGCAGAGACACGTTGGTGGTGGGGGGGGGCGCAGAGACACGTTGGTGGTGGGGGGGGGGGCAGAGACACGTTGGTGGGGGGCAGAGACACGGTGGGGGAGGCAGAGACACGTTGGTGGGGGGGGGCAGAGACACGTTGGTGGGGGGGGCAGAGACACGTTGGTGGGGGAGGGCAGAGACACGTTCGTGGGGGGGGGCAGACACACGTTGGTGGGGGAGGGCAGAGACACGTTGGTGGTGGGGGGGCAGAGACACGTTGGTGGTGGGGGGGCAGAGACACGTTGGTGGTGGGGGGGGCAGAGACACGTTGGTGGGGGGGCAGAGACACGTTGGTGGTGTGGGGGCAGAGACACGTTGGTGTGTCACCAACCCTCCCTCCACACACTGTGGTGGTGGAGGGAGGGTGCAGAGACACGTTGGTGGTGGGGGGGGGGGCGCAGAGACACGTTGGTGGTGGGGGGGGCAGACACACGCTGGTGGGGGAGGGCAGAGACACGTTGGTGGTGGGGGGGGCAGAGACACGTTGGTGGTGGGGGGGGCAGAGACACGTTGGTGGTGGGGGGGCAGAGACACGTTGGTGGGGGGGGGCAGAGACACGTTGGTGGGGGGGCAGAGACACGTTGGTGGGGGGGGGGGCAGAGACACGTTGGTTGGGGGGGGCAGAGACACGTGGGTGGTGGGGGAGGGCAGAGACACGTTGGTGGTGGGGGGGGGCAGAGACACGTTGGTGGGGGGGGCAGAGACACGTGGTGGGGGGGGGGGCAGAGACACGTTGGTGGGGGGGGGCAGAGACACGTTGGTTGGGGGGGGCAGAGACACGTTGGTGGGGGGGGCAGAGACACGTTGGTGGTGGGGGAGGGCAGAGACACGTTGGTGGGGGGGGGGCAGAGGACACGTTGGTGGGGGGAGGGGGCAGAGACACGTTGGTGGGGGGGAGGGGGCAGAGACACGTTGGTGGTGGGGGGGGCAGAGACACGTTGGTGGGGAAGGGCAGAGACACGTTGGTGGTGGTGGGGGGGCAGAGACACGTTGGCGGTGGTGGGGGGGCAGAGACACGTTGGTGGTGGGGGGGGCAGAGACACGTTGGTGGTGGGGGAGGGCAGAGACAACGTTGGTGGTGGGGGGCAGAGACACGTTGGTGGGGGGGGGGCAGAGACACGTTGGTGGGGGGAGGGGGCAGAGACACGTTGGTGGTGGGGGGGGGGGGCGCAGAGACACGTTGGTGGTGGGGGGGGGGCAGAGACACGTTGGTGGGGGGGGGGCAGAGACACGTTGGTGGGGGAGGGCAGAGACACGTTGGTGGGGGGGGGGCAGAGACACGTTGGTGGGGGAGGGCAGAGACACGTTGGTGGGGGGGGGCAGAGACACGTTGGTGGGGGGGGGGCAGAGACACGTTGGTGGGGGGGGGCAGAGACACGTTGGTGGGGGGGGGGCAGAGACACGTTGGTGGTGGGGGGGGCCAGAGACACGTTGGTGGTGGGGGGGGCCAGAGACACGTTGGTGGTGGGGGGGGCAGAGACACGTTGGTGGTGGGGGGGGGCAGAGACACGTTGGTGGGGGGGGGGCAGAGACACGTTAGTGGGGGGGGCAGAGACACGTTGATGGGGGGAGGGGGCAGAGACACGTTGGTGGGGGGGGGCAGAGACACGTTGGTGGGGGGGGGCAGAGACACGTTGGGGGGGGGGGCAGAGACACGTTGGTGGAGGGGGCACAGACACGTTGGTGGGGGGGGCACAGACACGTTGGTGGGGGGGGGGCACAGACACGTTGGTGGGGGGGGGGTCAGAGACACGTTGGTGGGGGGAGGGGGCAGAGACACGTTGGTGGGGGGAGGGGGCAGAGACACGTTGGTGGGGGGAGGGGGCAGAGACACGTTGGTGGGGGGGGGGGATGGTCGCGTTGGTGGGGGGGGATGGTCGCGTTGGGGGGGGATGGTCGCGTTGGTGGGGGGGGCAGAGACACGTTGGTGGGGGGGGGGGCAGAGACACGTTGGTGGGGGGGGCAGAGACACGTTGGTGGGGGGAGGGGACAGAGACACGTTGGTGGGGGGAGGGGGCAGAGACACGTTGGTGGTGGAGGGGGCAGAGACACGTTGGTGGGGGGACAGAGACACGTTGGTGGGGGGGGCAGAGACACGTTGGTGGGGGGGGGGCAGAGACACGTTGGTGGGGGGGGGCAGAGACACGTTGGGGGGGGGGGCAGAGACACGTTGGTGGGGGGAGGGGGCAGAGACACGTTGGTGGGGGAGGGAGGGGGGGAAGGGCAGAGACACGTTGGTGGGGGGGGTGATGGGCGCGTTGGTGGGGGGGGGGGAGGGTGAAGGCAGAGACGCGTTGGTGGGGGGAGGGGGAATGGTCGCGTTGGATGGGGGGAGGGGGATGGTCGCGTTGGTGGGGGGGGAGGGTGAAGGCAGAGACACATTGGTGGGGGGGTAGGGCATGGTTGCATTGGGGGGGGAGGGGGATGGTCGCGTTGGTGGGGGGAAGGAGGGTGATTGTCGTGTTGGTGGGGAGAGGGTGATGGTCCCGTTGGTGGGGTGGAGGGTGAAGGCAGAGACGCGTTGGTGAGGGGGAGGGCATGGTCGCGTTGGTGGGGGGAAGGGTAGAGAGGTGTTGGTGGGGGGGGGAGGCAGAGATGCATTGGTGAGGTTGGGTGGGGACTCATTGGGGGGAGGGGAGTGAAGGATTGTGGGGAGGGGTCCTCTTTTGTGCTCTGGTTCGTGAACACTACCTTTATCATCCAGTTTTTGTCTTTGTTGTACTGGCCAAGTCTGAAAACCTTTTCCATATTTTGTTCAGCCCTTCCTTTACTGTAAACATAGCTTGAGGGCTATTTCTAATCATATCTGCAAATGTGGCTTGTTCTGTAGAAGTCCCTTCCACGGATACATTACCAGGTTCTTGAGGGATGGTTCGTGCCTGGTAAGGAGTAGGATTCTATTTCAAACTTCATATCTCCTCGTTTGCTCCCTTCAGCTCATCCTGCAGGTTAGTTAGTGTCTCCTTCATTACCCTCAGTTCCTCACTGAATTGTCTCCGTTAAACGTTTTTTACCGGGTCATCTTCTCCCTCACCTTCACCAGTGTTTTGGTGTCTCTCTGCCATGTTTGTTCCCTATTCCAATATGTAGGTATAGTGATGTGAGAATGATGGGCATGGGTGTGTGTGTGTGTGTGTGTGTGTGTGTGTGTGTGTGTGTGTGTGTGTGTGTGTGTGTGTGTGTGTGTGTGTGTGTGTGTGTGTGTGCAGGTGGGGGGGGGTGTACTCGTATACCTAAAAACTAAGAAACATTTATAATTAATAACAATAAAATAAGTTAATATGTAAGCAACTGAGATAAGAACATTCTGCTAAAGAATATCGATTAAATTAATGGAAGACAATGAACAAGCTGTGGAGGGAAGAACATTCTATACCTACAGTTGGACACATATACATGACTGGACTTCGGGAGTCCCACAACCATAACCAGTCCCACAACCATAACCAGTCCCACAACCATAACCAGTCCCACAACCATAACCAGTCCCACAACCATAACCAGTCCCACAACCATAACCAGTCCCACAACCATAACCAGTCCCACAACCATAACCAGTCCCACAACCATAACCAGTCCCACAACCATAACCAGTCCCACAACCATAACCGGTCCCACAACCATAACCAGCCCCACAACCACAACCAGCCCCACAACCACAACCAGTCCCACAACCACAACCAGCCCCCACAACCATAACCAGCCCCCACAACCATAACCAGCCCCACAACCATAACCAGTCCCACAACCATAACCAGTCCCACAACCATAACCAGTCCCACAACCATAACCAGTCCCACAACCATAACCAGCCCCCACAACCAGCCCCCACAACCATAACCAGTCCCACAACCATAACCAGTCCCACAACCATAACCAGCCCCACAACCACAACCAGCCCCACAACCATAACCAGCCCCCACAACCATAACCAGCCCCACAACCATAACCAGTCCCACAACCATAACCAGTCCCACAACCATAACCAGTCCCACAACCATAACCAGTCCCACAACCATAACCAGCCCCCACAACCATAACCGGTCCCACAACCATAACCAGCCCCCACAACCATAACCAGTCCCAAAACCATAACCAGCCCCCACAACCATAACCAGTCCCACAACCATAACCAGTCCCACAACCATAACCAGCCCCACAACCACAACCAGCCCCCACAACCATAACCAGTCCCACAACCATAACCAGTCCCACAACCATAACCAGCCCCCACAACACAACCAGTCCCACAACCATAACCAGTCCCCACAACCATAACCAGTCCCACAACCATAACCAGCCCCCACAACCATAACCAGTCCCACAACCATAACCAGCCCCCACAACCATAACCAGCCCCCACAACCATAACCAGTCCCACAACCACAACCAGCCCCAACAACCATAACCAGCCCCACAACAACAACCAGCCCCCACAACCACAACCAGCCCCACAACCACAACCAGCCCCCGCAACCATAACCAGCCCCACAACCATAACCAGTCCCACAACCATAACCAGCCCCACAACCACAACCAGTCCCACAACCATAACCAGCCCCACAACCACAACCAGTCCCACAACCACAACCAGCCCCCACAACCATAACCAGCCCCCACAACCATAACCAGCCCCACAACCATAACCAGTCCCACAACCATAACCAGTCCCACAACCATAACCAGCCCCCACAACCATAACCAGTCCCACAACCATAACCAGTCCCACAACCATAACCAGTCCCACAACCAAAACCAGCCCCCACAACCATAACCAGTCCCACAACCATAACCAGCCCCCACAACCATAACCAGCCCCACAACCATAACCAGTCCCACAACCATAACCAGCCCCCACAACCATAACCAGTCCCACAACCATAACTAGCCCCCACAACCATAACCAGTCCCACAACCATAACCAGTCCCACAACCATAACCAGCCCCACAACCATAACCAGCCCCCACAACCATAACCAGTCCCACAACCATAACCAGCCCCCACAACCATAACCAGCCCCACAACCATAACCAGTCCCACAATCATAACCAGCCCCCACAACAACAACCAGTCCCACAACCACAACCAGTCCCACAACCACAACCAGTCCCACAACCACAACCAGCCCCACAACCAGTCCCACAACCACAACCAGTCCCACAACCACAACCAGCCCCACAACCAAAACCAGTCCCACAACCAAAACCAGCCCCACAACCACAACCAGCCCCACAACCACAACCAGCCCCACAACCACAACCAGTCCCACAACCACAACCAGTCCCACAACCACAACCAGCCCCACAACCACAACCAGCCCCACAACCACAACCAGCCCCACAACCACAACCTGTCCCACAACCAGTCCCACAACCACAACCAGCCCCACAACCACAACCAGTCCCACAACCACAACCAGTCCCACAACCACAACCAGCCCCACAACCACAACCAGCCCCACAACCACAACTAGTCCCACAAATATAACCAGCCCCACAACCAGTCCCACATCCATAACCAGCCCCCACAACAACAACCAGCCCCCACAACCATAACCAGCCCCACAACCATAACCAGCCCCACAACCACAACCAGCCCCCACAACCATAACCAGCCCCCACAACCATAACCAGCCCCCACAACAACAACCAGCCCCCACAACCATAACCAGCCCCCACAACCACAACCAGCCCCACAACCATAACCAGCCCCCACAACCATAACCAGCCCCCACAACAACAACAGCCCCCACATCCATAACCAGCCCCCACAACCATAACCAGCCCCCACAACCATAACCAGCCCCACAACCATAACCAGCCCCACAACCACAACCAGCCCCCACAACCAAAACCAGCCCCACAACCACAACCAGTCCCACAACCACAACCAGTCCCACAACCATAACCAGCCCCCACAACCATAACCAGCCCCACAACCATAACCAGCCCCACAACCACAACCAGCCCCACAACCATAACCAGCCCACAACCACAACCAGCCCCCACAACCATAACCAGCCCCCACAACCATAACCAGCCCCACAACCACAACCAGCCCCCACAACCATAACCAGCCCCACAACCACAACCAGTCCCACAACCACAACCAGTCCCACAACCATAACCAGCCCCCACAACCATAACCAGCCCCCACAACAACAACCAGTCCCCACAACCATAACCAGCCCCCACAACCACAACAACCAGGCCAATATCGACACAGACAGTTGCATGTCTCCTGGGCCCGGCGCCGGGGCGTGTGGCGGGGTGTCAACAAGAAAGGTTTACGACCTGAGATAAGGTGTTTAGAAGTAATTAGCAAAGGGGTGAAGACTAAATCCAGTTACAGAGGACACGGGAGAGGGAGAGTGGAAGATGATAGGGGAAAGGTAAGAGTGTTTACCTTACAACCAGGGATTGTACTCCCCTGGTTGTACTCCCCTGGTTGTACTCCCCTGGTTGTACTCCCCTGGTTGTACTCCCCTGGTTGTACTCCCCTGGTTGTACTCCCCTGGTTGTACTGCATGTGAGGGAATGGAATTCCCAGCTCGTGTTTCTAGATTATGTTAGAGTGTATGGTGCACTCTAGCGCCCTAGACAAGAGGTCCACACGCAACAAGACCTTGGGTGGAGTCTGAAGAAAGCCTAAGCTGAGGGCTGTTCATTAAGACTACGATGAGGTCTCTGACTGCTCTGTGGAAGGAGTTACAACCTTTCATGTATTTTACTAAGAAAATGTGTGCAGAGCAGGGAGGAGGTGTTTGAAATTGGGGGCAACGCTTTTGGGGGGAGGGGGGGATGCTCGGAGCCTCCCTCCACCCTAAGTGATGTCGTCATCCCAGGCCTCCCTCGCTGACGTCACAGGTCACGTGACGAGGGAAAACGCGGTATTTGGTAGCAGCACCTTGTAGGCATTTGGGCACCAACTCCTGTGATTGGGAGCGACATCTCGTAGGCCTGCCGACTGCGCTCTGATTGGACAAGACAAAATGGGGGAAGACCAGCGTCGTGGCGTCCCCAGAGCCCGTCAAAACGCAGTTTAGGACCGGCGTTGTTTGAATAAGATGTGGCTGGTGGTGGCGGCCTGGCCGAGGACACCACCACCCCGTTAACGCCGCCATATCATCAATTTCCGTATCCCTACGGTGTCCCTGCTATCGAGGATCATGCCTGGATCCAATTTGCGCGATCGTGGGAAAGATATTAAGGAATTGAGGCAGAACTCAGTGTGAGTGAACGTGTGCTCAGCCGAGGCAGCTAGCAGCTTCATTGTTATCCAACATTATCGCTAACATCCATGGTCATCTGTTGCCTTGACTAAGATGCTTGGCGGGAGGTAGAAGCCGGGGTGGTTTCTCAAGTGGCGGAGAATACCTACAATGTAATTTAGTGAAATTACGGGACCATGTTGGGACATTGGATTCTACCTCACCCGCGTCCCCATTACGCCCACACCAGCACCAGCACGCCTTGGGTATGAGCACCACCCTGCTCGTGGCGTGCGTGTGTGTATGCGCGCGATCACGAGTCATCCACGCCAGCTGTGTACGCGTTCAGGGTCAAGAACTACCATGTATGTATTATCTCATTTTAGAGGAAAGCAGGTGCAGGCCCAGGTAATAAGGGTGATCTGTGCAATGACCTGTGTCTGTATTAACTGTGTAATTTTCTCTTGTGCTATGAGTGATTTATTCATAAGTGGTAATGGGTATGATTTATATATATAATCGTGCTGTGTACCATTTTCATGTGTGTCTCATTGCAGGTCCAGTAATCTGTCAGACCAAGGACATGAGTGGTGGGTTGACACCCTGGTGTCTGGGATTACTGTGTCTTGTAATGTGTGGTGAGTCTGTAATTGTGATTACTGTGATGTCATTAATATATGGGAATGTCAATGACACCTGTGTTGTATGTCAGTGTGGGCAGTGAATTTATATATATATATGTGTGTATGTGTTTATATTACTGCCGTGTGTGCTGCGGTTGCCTGGTGAAAATCTTAATCACGAAATTAGGGTTTTTAGAGTTAAATAGGGGGGTAATTAACTACTTCGGGGGATTCACGTTATATTAATGAGAACACTGTCGACTGGGTGACAAGTGTGTTGTGGTAATGAATACGTTAGCAACTAATTAATTGTCCGTGGGGGTAATTAATTGGTTACTCTGGCTAATTATGGGTAATTAAGACCAGCTGTCGGTGAAGCGACAGTGTGTTGGAATTAGCGTATTTTCCTTGCTGAATAATTATCTGTCCGTGGGACAGTATTTACTTACTCAGGCTAATTAAGATAATTAGCATCCAAAGTAATTCCACACAGTACCCTGACTGCAGGATGTGCAAGTAATGGGCAGTGATGTAAGTGTATACATTTATAATTGTTGCCAAACCGTGTGTGTGTGTCATTACTGTGGGTGTTCACAGTAATTAACGTGTCGCAGTGGAGTGCAATTGTATGGGGCCGTGACATTTAATTATGTCACTGAGTGGTGTGACTTGGGTCACTTGGTGTGACCCAAGTGTGACCCAAGTGTGACCCGTGACTTGGTGTGACTTATGTTGTGTTGCTTGTCTGGGGAGACAAGATCCTGGTGTGTTCTTGCATTGTTAATGGATCATTAAGGATTCAGTGAAAGTTAATTAGTGGGTAATTAACTTCATAAGGGGTTGCACATTGCTTAATGAGAGAATTGTTGAAAGAATAGCAACATTGAGTAACGAGATATGTTTCAGGTGCATTTAATTGTCTGTGGGGCAGCTAACTGCTCATTCTAGCTAATTGTGTAATTAGCATTTTCATCGTGAATTCACATAGTGTGTGGAGGGACTGTCGAGGGCGAGAGTATTTGGGTTAACGTAATTTACGCGTGACTAATTACCTGTCTGTGGGACGGCTAATTAGTGGCTCAAGTTAATTAGTGGAGTAATTAACGACACAGAGTTTGACTGCCGTAGGGCGAAGTCATTGAGCTATATACGTCGTTGAGTTAATTGTATCTGTGGGACAGTTGATTAGCACTCATGTTAATTAGGGTAATTAACACCTCTACCTTCAATTTACAGTGTTTGATGAGACCTGTTTAGGCAGTGTAGAGTTGGACGTATTCGTCCAACTTTTATTAATTATTGGCCCGTGTAACAGTTAACCAATTAATCAACTCAACCAATTAATTATTGGCCCGTGTAACAGTTAACCAATTAATCAACTCAACCAATTAATTATTGGCCCGTGTAACAGTTGACCAATTAATCAACTCAACCAATTAATTATTGGACCGTGGGACAGTTAATTAATTGCTCAAGGTTAATTAGGGGGAAATTAATGAGCATTAAAGTAAACTTGACATAGACTGTGGAGAAGCAGCCAAGAGGGTGGTAAGCTTAGTTAATCTAACTCAATTGGAATTTAATTACCTGTCCGTTTGACAGTAATTAGTATTTACTCACTGAATGCTTGAAGGGTTAAGTGTGATGTAATTAAGGGAGAGTTGGTTATTGTTTGGCAGTTGACTTGTTTGTAGGAGACAAGTGTTTGTGATGAACGTAGAGTACTTTGTTGCTGACTGCTGTTGAGTCAATTAACGTAATTAATCACAGAATCAATTAGTAATTGATTTAAGGCAATTGTTAAATCGTCTCTGGAGATGAGAGTAAAGTAACTTGGGGGATTACTGGAGAAGTGTCTCAGGATCCCATCTTGCCTTGCTTGGTTTACATTTTGCAACTTAATTGCAGGGTGTTAACGTAACTGATAGAAGGTTATTGGAGACTTGTCTTAGAACCTGTCTTGATGTTGTTTGCAATAGTTACTGTATTGCAGGATGCTGCAGGGGCTTCTTGATTACAATCTTGTGTCGTCAGTGGGCACACCATTGTTCAGTGTTCTGGCCTGAGGGGGTTGGTGCTTACGGAACTTAAACCTCACAAAGAGAGCTCTGGTTGTTGCACCAGACTGTTACTTGTGTACAGATGCACAACGTCCCCCAACCACTCTGCCGGAAGAAATAACCGATCTTGGCAGCCACACTCCCGCTACCGTCATGCGACCAGCAATGGACACTGGAGTGCTTGAAATTTACTCAGATCACCCTGTGCGCCTCTTGATCTTGGAGAGGGGTTCCACATCACATATTAAGGGGTGCGGCTCCACCACTGGCCTCGTTGTCTCGTGTACACACCCTACTTGAGCCGCCGTGACTCCCCACTGTCTCCTTGTTTGGAATGATCTCTTCAATCACCCTTTGTAAATTAGTATATTATGCCACCCTGCCACCCTCCGTGATCCTCTCTCTCTCTCTCTCTCTCTCTCTCTCTCTCTCGCTCTCTCTCTCTCTCTCTCTCCTTCCTGCTTTCTGGGAAGCTTCTCCAGGACAAGAGTAAAAGCTAGTTAACAATATACATTTAATAAACGAAAAAACATACAATACATGATACAAAAAAATAAAGTATTACCATACAACACTCTAAGCTGCTACAACCCGGTAGCAATCCAATATCATATCCTGGCTTCACTAACCGTCCATATCATGTGGCTGCTCCACTCTTGACTTACCACTTACTACTCCCTCACTAAATGGGGCTGAAATCTTGTCACAACAATATTGTACACTCAGCCCTAAAAGTATATAAAACTCAGCTTGGGGTTCAAACACCAGAAACATATACATAAATATTCCCCAACACAAGAAGAAATCAATCTCTCACCTTACATTGCGTCTTACACGCCAATAAGCATTCAGTCACACCCCCTTATACACTCCTGTGTATCCACCATAAACCTCTGTTCTGCTCCTAGAGGCTCACTACCACACACATCTCTAGGTCCTCTAAAATATTCACAAGGGCATTTCTGCAGTTCTCCCAAACTGCTGCACAACGAAGTCCTCATCCAACATCAGTGATGCTTCACCACTGATTCCACGGAGACACGTGAAACTCCTCTTCACTGCTCTTTTACACTGCCTGAGGTCGTCCTCTATGACATCCAACCAGGTCTCTTTTAGACTGCCTCACAGCTCTTCTGCTCCTGACTTGAGTACATTAAGTCTTCACACAGGCTTCACACATAAATGCCTGCCTGGTTCCGTCCCCTTGAAGGAGTACCCAATTAGGGGGTCCTCTACCAGGAGCCCACCGAATGGGACCTTCCCTCGCGACTTCTGTTGCTGTCTTGCGAGTCTCACATCATGTTAGCAAAGTATCGACATCTCATGTCATGTCACGTATTTACATGTTCATCCTCTGCTCATGCTTTTAACCTATTCACTGACATTCATCATGTATTTAGTATATATTCATATATCTATACTTCCTCTGACCTCTCCATCAGGTCCAGTAGGCGGAATAACTCTGAGATAGGTAGACCCGAAGTGACAACAAGATGGAAACTGTTATTATTTCTCAATGGCCTATTGAATAGCTGTCTTACAATGTGCCACTGGATGGATATTAACGTAACGTAACGTTCACTGTTGTAGTAAACTTAGTTCTTGTTGCTAAACTTTGTTTGCAATGATGCGTCATCAGTGGGCATACCTTCAGGTTAGTTCAGTATTCAGCCTCGTGGCAATGAACAAGAGTCGTTGCTATACAAGGTTGTTAAGTAACTGTTGTTAACGTGCCACTCGATGGACATTAACGTAACGTAGAATCGTTGTGTAGTAGACTTAGTCTTTGTTAATAAAAGACTATTTTCTATAACAATAACAGTTTATGTCAACCCTTCAATTATATTGTGCCAAAATGCTCTGCATTTACAATTGTTCCAGTAACGTGAAATTTTAATAAAGGCCTGGAGCCAGATTCACGAAAGCAGTTACGCAAACACTTACGAACGTGTACATCTTTCCTCAATCTTTGACAGCTTTGGTTACATTTATTAAACAGTTTACAAGCATGAAAACTTCCCATTCAACTGTTGTTATTGTTATAAACAGCCTCCTGGTGCTTCGGAGCTCAATAACTGTTTAATAATTGGAAACAAAGCCGCCAAAGATTGAGAAAAGATGTAGAGGTTCGTAAGTGTTTGCGTAAGTGCTTTCGTGAATCTGGCCCCAGCTTCTGGGAATTGGAAGCCCGATTCATAGCGCTGCACTTTTAGAAATACGAAGTGAGAACCATGACCTTCCCGTTATATTGGTCTGCCAATGGCGGAGGTACATGACCTAGTGGAAAGGGACTTCACCCTACAGTGAAGTCCCGGCGGTTGCTCGCGCTTCCTATGGTCTCTAGTCTAAAGTGAAAGCTGCACTTGAGCATCCTTTCTGTGGAGGTCCACCTCCTGAGGGAGGTAAGCGTAGGGAAAATCTCACACTCCCCTAGTAGAACTCCCTGGTTATACTCTGCTGGTTGGACTCCCCTGGTTATACTCTGCTGGTTGGACTCCCCTGGTTATACTCTGCTAGTTGTACTCCCCTGGTTATACTCTGCTGGTTGGACTCCCCTGGTTATACTCTGCTAGTTGTACTCCCCTGGTTATACTCTGCTAGTTGTACTCCCCTGGTTATACTCTGCTAGTTGTACTCCCCTGGTTATACTCTGCTGGTTGGACTCCCTGGTTATACTCTGCTAGTTGTACTCCCCTGGTTATACTCTGCTAGTTGTACTCCCCTGGTTATACTCTGCTGGTTGGACTCCCCTGGTTATACTCTGCTGGTTGGACTCCCCTGGTTATACTCTGCTGGTTGGACTCCCCTGGTTATACTCTGCTAGTTGTACTCCCCTGGTTGTACTCCCATGGTTGTACGCCCATGGTTGTACTCCCCTAATTGTATTCCCTAGTTGTACTCCCCTGGATGGACTCCCCTGGTTTATACAACGGGCGGAGGAGGTTATGAGTGTGTGGTGGACATCTCCTGGTCACTGGTCCCAGCCACTTGGTGTGGACGGTAGAGCGACGGTCTCGCTTCATGCAGGTCGGCGTTCAATCCCCGACCCTCCAAGTGTGTGGGCCCCATTCCTTTCCCCCGTCCCATCTAAAGTCCTTATCCTGACCCCCTTCCCAGTGGTATATAGTCGTGATGGCTTGGCGCTTTCCCCCTCATGGTGAGGGTAGGCCAGTTTGCCTAACCAGGACTGGTGTAAAGGCAGCGAGGGAGAGATGATCGGAAGTGCAATTTGGGACGGTCTCGCCTGGTCTCGTGGGTGTGAGAGTACAGCACCACGTGTCTGGCCTCGTGGGTGAGAGTACAGCACACGTGTTGGCCTCGTGGGTGAGAGAGTACAGCACCACGTGTCTGGCCTCGTGGGTGTGAGAGTACAGCACACGTGTCTGGCCTCGTGGGTGAGAGAGTACAGCACCACGTGTCTGGCCTCGTGGGTGTGAGAGTACAGCACCACGTGTCTGGCCTCGTGGGTGTGAGAGTACAGCACCACGTGTCTGGCCTCGTGGGTGAGAGAGTACAGCACCACGTGTCTGGCCTCGTGGGTGTGAGAGTACAGCACCACGTGTCTGGCCTCGTGGGTGTGAGAGTACAGCACCACGTGTCTGGCCTCGTGGGTGAGAGAGTACAGCACCACGTGCCTGGCCTCGTGGTGTGAGAGTACAGCACCACGTGTCTGGCCTCGTGGTGTGAGAGTACAGCACCACGTGTCTGGCCTCGTGGTGTGAGAGTACAGCACCACGTGTCTGGCCTCGTGGTGTGAGAGTACAGCACCACGTGTCTGGCCTCGTGGGTGAGAGAGTACAGCACCACGTGCCTGGCCTCGTGGGTGTGAGAGTACAGCACCACGTGTCTGGCCTCGTGGGTGAGAGAGTACAGCACCACGTGTCTGGCCTCGTGGGTGTGAGAGTACAGCACCACGTGTCTGGCCTCGTGGGTGTGAGAGTACAGCACCACGTGTCTGGCCTCGTGGGTGAGAGAGTACAGCACCACGTGCCTGGCCTCGTGGGTGTGAGAGTACAGCACCACGTGTCTGGCCTCGTGGTGTGAGAGTACAGCACCACGTGTCTGGCCTCGTGGGTGAGAGAGTACAGCACCACGTGCCTGGCCTCGTGGGTGTGAGAGAGTACAGCACCACGTGTCTGGCCTCGTGGGGTGAGAGAGTACAGCACCACGTGCCTGGCCTCGTGGGTGAGAGAGTACAGCACCACGTGTCTGGCCTCGTGGGTGAGAGAGTACAGCACCACGTGCCTGGCCTCGTGGGTGAGAGAGTACAGCACCACGTGCCTGGCCTCGTGGGTGAGAGAGTACAGCACCACGTGCCTGGCCTCGTGGGTGAGAGAGTACAGCACCACGTGCCTGGCCTCGTGGGTGAGAGAGTACAGCACCACGTGTCTGGCCTCGTGGGTGTGAGAGAGTACAGCACCACGTGTCTGGCCTCGTGGTGTGGGAGAGTACAGCACCACGTGTCTGGCCTCGTGGGTGTGAGAGTACAGCACCACGTGTCTGGCCTCGTGGGTGAGAGAGTACAGCACCACGTGTCTGGCCTCGTGGGTGTGAGAGAGTACAGCACCACGTGTCTGGCCTCGTGGGTGTGAGAGTACAGCACCACGTGTCTGGCCTCGTGGGTGAGAGAGTACAGCACCACGTGTCTGGCCTCGTGGGTGAGAGAGTACAGCACCACGTGCTGGCCTCGTGGGTGAGAGAGTACAGCACCACGTGCCTGGCCTCGTGGGTGTGAGAGTACAGCACCACGTGTCTGGCCTCGTGGGTGAGAGAGTACAGCACCACGTGTCTGGCCTCGTGGGTGTGAGAGAGTACAGCACCACGTGTCTGGCCTCGTGGGTGTGAGAGTACAGCACCACGTGTCTGGCCTCGTGGGTGTGAGAGTACAGCACCACGTGTCTGGCCTCGTGGGTGAGAGAGTACAGCACCACGTGTCTGGCCTCGTGGGTGAGAGAGTACAGCACCACGTGTCTGGCCTCGTGGTGTGAGAGTACAGCACCACGTGTCTGGCCTCGTGGGTGTGAGAGTACAGCACCACGTGTCTGGCCTCGTGGGTGAGAGAGTACAGCACCACGTGTCTGGCCTCGTGGGTGTGAGAGTACAGCACCACGTGTCTGGCCTCGTGGGTGTGAGAGTACAGCACCACGTGTCTGGCCTCGTGGGTGAGAGAGTACAGCACCACGTGCCTGGCCTCGTGGTGTGAGAGTACAGCACCACGTGTCTGGCCTCGTGGTGTGAGAGTACAGCACCACGTGTCTGGCCTCGTGGTGTGAGAGTACAGCACCACGTGTCTGGCCTCGTGGTGTGAGAGTACAGCACCACGTGTCTGGCCTCGTGGGTGAGAGAGTACAGCACCACGTGCCTGGCCTCGTGGGTGTGAGAGTACAGCACCACGTGTCTGGCCTCGTGGGTGAGAGAGTACAGCACCACGTGTCTGGCCTCGTGGTGTGAGAGTACAGCACCACGTGTCTGGCCTCGTGGGTGAGAGAGTACAGCACCACGTGTCTGGCCTCGTGGGTGAGAGAGTACAGCACCACGTGTCTGGCCTCGTGGGTGTGAGAGTACAGCACCACGTGTCTGGCCTCGTGGGTGTGAGAGTACAGCACCACGTGTCTGGCCTCGGGGTGAGAGAGTACAGCACCACGTGTCTGGCCTCGTGGGTGTGAGAGAGTACAGCACCACGTGTCTGGCCTCGTGGGTGAGAGAGTACAGCACCACGTGTCTGGCCTCGTGGGTGAGAGAGTACAGCACCACGTGCTGGCCTCGTGGGTGAGAGAGTACAGCACCACGTGTCTGGCCTCGTGGGGTGAGAGTACAGCACCACGTGTCTGGCCTCGTGGGTGAGAGAGTACAGCACCACGTGTCTGGCCTCGTGGTGTGAGAGAGTACAGCACCACGTGTCTGGCCTCGTGGGTGTGAGAGTACAGCACCACGTGTCTGGCCTCGTGGGTGTGAGAGTACAGCACCACGTGTCTGGCCTCGTGGGTGAGAGAGTACAGCACCACGTGTCTGGCCTCGTGGGTGAGAGAGTACAGCACCACGTGTCTGGCCTCGTGGGTGTGAGAGTACAGCACCACGTGTCTGGCCTCGTGTGTGAGAGTACAGCACCACGTGTCTGGCCTCGTGGGTGAGAGAGTACAGCACCACGTGTCTGGCCTCGTGGGTGTGAGAGTACAGCACCACGTGTCTGGCCTCGTGGGTGTGAGAGTACAGCACCACGTGTCTGGCCTCGTGGGTGAGAGAGTACAGCACCACGTGCCTGGCCTCGTGGTGTGAGAGTACAGCACCACGTGTCTGGCCCGGTGTGAGAGTACAGCACCACGTGTCTGGCCTCGTGGTGTGAGAGTACAGCACCACGTGTCTGGCCTCGTGGGTGAGAGTACAGCACCACGTGTCTGGCCTCGTGGGTGAGAGAGTACAGCACCACGTGCCTGGCCTCGTGGGTGTGAGAGTACAGCACCACGTGTCTGGCCTCGTGGGTGAGAGAGTACAGCACCACGTGTCTGGCCTCGTGGTGTGAGAGTACAGCACCACGTGTCTGGCCTCGTGGGTGAGAGAGTACAGCACCACGTGTCTGGCCTCGTGGGTGAGAGAGTACAGCACCACGTGCCTGGCCTCGTGGGTGTGAGAGTACAGCACCACGTGTCTGGCCTCGTGGTGTGAGAGTACAGCACCACGTGTCTGGCCTCGTGGGTGAGAGAGTACAGCACCACGTGCCTGGCCTCGTGGTGTGAGAGAGTACAGCACCACGTGTCTGGCCTCGTGGGTGAGAGAGTACAGCACCACGTGCCTGGCCTCGTGGGTGAGAGAGTACAGCACCACGTGCCTGGCCTCGTGGGTGAGAGAGTACAGCACCACGTGCCTGGCCTCGTGGGTGAGAGAGTACAGCACCACGTGCCTGGCCTCGTGGGTGAGAGAGTACAGCACCACGTGTCTGGCCTCGTGGGTGAGAGAGTACAGCACCACGTGCTGGCCTCGTGGGTGAGAGAGTACAGCACCACGTGTCTGGCCTCGTGGGTGTGAGAGTACAGCACCACGTGTCTGGCCTCGTGGGTGAGAGAGTACAGCACCACGTGCCTGGCCTCGTGGGTGTGAGAGTACAGCACCACGTGTCTGGCCTCGTGGGTGAGAGAGTACAGCACCACGTGTCTGGCCTCGTGGGTGTGAGAGTACAGCACCACGTGTCTGGCCTCGGGGTGAGAGAGTACAGCACCACGTGTCTGGCCTCGTGGTGTGAGAGAGTACAGCACCACGTGTCTGGCCTCGTGGGTGTGAGAGTACAGCACCACGTGTCTGGCCTCGTGGGTGAGAGAGTACAGCACCACGTGTCTGGCCTCGTGGGTGTGAGAGAGTACAGCACCACGTGTCTGGCCTCGTGGGTGTGAGAGTACAGCACCACGTGTCTGGCCTCGTGGGTGTGAGAGTACAGCACCACGTGTCTGGCCTCGTGGGTGAGAGAGTACAGCACCACGTGTCTGGCCTCGTGGGTGTGAGAGAGTACAGCACCACGTGTCTGGCCTCGTGGGTGTGAGAGTACAGCACCACGTGTCTGGCCTCGTGGGTGAGAGAGTACAGCACCACGTGTCTGGCCTCGTGGGTGAGAGAGTACAGCACCACGTGTCTGGCCTCGTGGGTGAGAGAGTACAGCACCACGTGTCTGGCCTCGTGGGTGTGAGAGTACAGCACCACGTGTCTGGCCTCGTGGGTGAGAGAGTACAGCACCACGTGTCTGGCCTCGTGGGTGTGAGAGAGTACAGCACCACGTGTCTGGCCTCGTGGGTGTGAGAGTACAGCACCACGTGTCTGGCCTCGTGGGTGAGAGAGTACAGCACCACGTGTCTGGCCTCGTGGGTGTGAGAGAGTACAGCACCACGTGTCTGGCCTCGTGGGTGAGAGAGTACAGCACCACGTGTCTGGCCTCGTGGGTGTGAGAGAGTACAGCACCACGTGTCTGGCCTCGTGGGTGTGAGGAGTACACACCACGTGTCTGGCCTCGTGGGTGTGAGAGTACAGCACCACGGTCTGGCCTCGTGGGTGTGAGAGTACAGCACCACGTGTCTGGCCTCGTGGGTGTGAGAGAGTACAGCACCACGTGTCTGGCCTCGTGGGTGTGAGAGTACAGCACCACGTGTCTGGCCTCGTGGGTGAGAGAGTACAGCACCACGTGTCTGGCCTCGTGGGTGTGAGAGTACAGCACCACGTGTCTGGCCTCGTGGGTGTGAGAGTACAGCACCACGTGTCTGGCCTCGTGGGTGAGAGAGTACAGCACCACGTGCCTGGCCTCGTGGGTGTGAGAGTACAGCACCACGTGTCTGGCCTCGTGGGTGTGAGAGTACAGCACCACGTGTCTGGCCTCGTGGGTGAGAGAGTACAGCACCACGTGTCTGGCCTCGTGGTGTGAGAGTACAGCACCACGTGTCTGGCCTCGTGGTGTGAGAGTACAGCACCACGTGTCTGGCCTCGTGGGTGTGAGAGTACAGCACCACGTGTCTGGCCTCGTGGTGTGAGAGTACAGCACCACGTGTCTGGCCTCGTGGGTGAGAGAGTACAGCACCACGTGCCTGGCCTCGTGGGTGGAGAGTACAGCACCACGTGTCTGGCCTCGTGGGTGAGAGAGTACAGCACCACGTGTCTGGCCTCGTGGTGTGAGAGTACAGCACCACGTGTCTGGCCTCGTGGGTGAGAGAGTACAGCACCACGTGTCTGGCCTCGTGTGGGTGAGAGAGTACAGCACCACGTGCCTGGCCTCGTGGGTGTGAGAGTACAGCACCACGTGTCTGGCCTCGTGGTGTGAGAGTACAGCACCACGTGTCTGGCCTCGTGGGTGAGAGAGTACGCACCACGTGTCTGCCTCGTGGGTGTGAGAGAGTACAGCACCACGTGTCTGGCCTCGTGGGTGTGAGAGAGTACAGCACCACGTGCCTGGCCTCGTGGGTGAGAGAGTACAGCACCACGTGTCTGGCCTCGTGGGTGAGAGAGTACAGCACCACGTGTCTGGCCTCGTGGGTGAGAGAGTACAGCACCACGTGCCTGGCCTCGTGGGTGAGAGAGTACAGCACCACGTGCCTGGCCTCGTGGGTGAGAGAGTACAGCACCACGTGCTGGCCTCGTGGGTGAGAGAGTACAGCACCACGTGTCTGGCCTCGTGTGGTGTGAGAGAGTACAGCACCACGTGTCTGGCCTCGTGGGTGTGAGAGTACAGCACCACGTGTCTGGCCTCGTGGGTGAGAGAGTACAGCACCACGTGTCTGGCCTCGTGGGGTGAGAGAGTACAGCACCACGTGTCTGGCCTCGTGGGTGTGAGCGAGTACAAGCACCACGTGTCTGGCCTCGTGGGTGTGAGAGTACAGCACCACGTGTCTGGCCTCGTGGGTGTGAGAGAGTACAGCACCACGTGTCTGGCCTCGTGGGTGTGAGAGTACAGCACCACGTGTCTGGCCTCGTGGGTGAGAGAGTACAGCACCACGTGTCTGGCCTCGTGGGTGAGAGAGTACAGCACCACGTGTCTGGCCTCGTGGGTGAGAGTACAGCACCACGTGTCTGGCCTCGTGGGTGTGAGAGTACAGCACCACGTGTCTGGCCTCGTGGGTGTGAGAGTACAGCACCACGTGTCTGGCCTCGTGGGTGTGAGAGAGTACAGCACCACGTGTCTGGCCTCGTGGGTGTGAGAGTACAGCACCACGTGTCTGGCCTCGTGGGTGAGAGAGTACAGCACCACGTGTCTGGCCTCGTGGGTGAGAGAGTACAGCACCACGTGTCTGGCCTCGTGGGTGAGAGAGTACAGCACCACGTGTCTGGCCTCGTGGGGTGAGAGAGTACAGCACCACGTGTCTGGCCTCGTGGTGTGAGAGTACAGCACCACGTGTCTGGCCTCGTGGTGTGAGAGAGTACAGCACCACGTGTCTGGCCTCGTGGGTGTGAGAGTACAGCACCACGTGTCTGGCCTCGTGGGTGTGAGAGTACAGCACCACGTGTCTGGCCTCGTGGGTGAGAGAGTACAGCACCACGTGTCTGGCCTCGTGGGTGTGAGAGTACAGCACCACGTGTCTGGCCTCGTGGTGTGAGAGTACAGCACCACGTGTCTGGCCTCGTGGGTGTGAGAGTACAGCACCACGTGTCTGGCCTCGTGGTGTGAGAGTACAGCACCACGTGTCTGGCCTCGTGGGTGAGAGAGTACAGCACCACGTGCCTGGCCTCGTGGGTGAGAGAGTACAGCACCACGTGCCTGGCCTCGTGGGTGTGAGAGAGTACAGCACCACGTGTCTGGCCTCGTGGGTGAGAGAGTACAGCACCACGTGTCTGGCCTCGTGGGTGAGAGAGTACAGCACCACGTGTCTGGCCTCGTGGGTGAGAGAGTACAGCACCACGTGCCTGGCCTCGTGGGTGTGAGAGTACAGCACCACGTGCCTGGCCTCGTGGTGTGAGAGTACAGCACCACGTGTCTGGCCTCGTGGGTGAGAGAGTACAGCACCACGTGTCTGGCCTCGTGGTGTGAGAGAGTACAGCACCACGTGTCTGGCCTCGGGGTGAGAGAGTACAGCACCACGTGTCTGGCCTCGTGGGTGAGAGAGTACAGCACCACGTGTCTGGCCTCGTGGGTGAGAGAGTACAGCACCACGTGTCTGGCCTCGTGGGTGAGAGAGTACAGCACCACGTGTCTGGCCTCGTGGGTGAGAGAGTACAGCACCACGTGTCTGGCCTCGTGGGTGTGAGAGAGTACAGCACCACGTGTCTGGCCTCGTGGGTGTGAGAGTACAGCACCACGTGTCTGGCCTCGTGGGTGTGAGAGAGTACAGCACCACGTGTCTGGCCTCGTGGGTGTGAGAGTACAGCACCACGTGTCTGGCCTCGTGGGTGAGAGAGTACAGCACCACGTGTCTGGCCTCGTGGGTGTGAGAGAGTACAGCACACGTGTCTGGCCTCGGGTGTGAGAGAGTACAGCACCACGTGCCTGGCCTCGTGGGTGAGAGAGTACAGCACCACGTGTCTGGCCTCGTGGGTGAGAGAGTACAGCACCACGTGTCTGGCCTCGTGGGTGTGAGAGAGTACAGCACCACGTGTCTGGCCTCGTGGGTGTGAGAGTACAGCACCACGTGTCTGGCCTCGTGGGTGAGAGAGTACAGCACCACGTGTCTGGCCTCGTGGGTGAGAGAGTACAGCACCACGTGTCTGGCCTCGTGGGTGAGAGAGTACAGCACCACGTGTCTGGCCTCGTGGGTGTGAGAGTACAGCACCACGTGTCTGGCCTCGTGGGTGAGAGAGTACAGCACCACGTGTCTGGCCTCGTGGGTGTGAGAGAGTACAGCACCACGTGTCTGGCCTCGTGGGTGTGAGAGTACAGCACCACGTGTCTGGCCTCGTGGGGTGAGAGAGTACAGCACCACGTGTCTGGCCTCGTGGGTGTGAGAGAGTACAGCACCACGTGTCTGGCCTCGTGGGTGAGAGAGTACAGCACCACGTGTCTGGCCTCGTGGTGTGAGAGAGTACAGCACACGTGTCTGGCCTCGTGGGTGTGAGGAGTACAGCACCACGTGTCTGGCCTCGTGGGTGTGAGAGTACAGCACCACGTCTGGCCTCGTGGGTGAGAGAGTACAGCACCACGTGTCTGGCCTCGTGGGTGTGAGAGTACAGCACCACGTGTCTGGCCTCGTGGGTGAGAGAGTACAGCACCACGTGTCTGGCCTCGTGGGTGAGAGAGTACAGCACCACGTGTCTGGCCTCGTGGGTGAGAGAGTACAGCACCACGTGTCTGGCCTCGTGGGTGAGAGAGTACAGCACCACGTGTCTGGCCGTGGGTGTGAGAGTACAGCACCACGTGTCTGGCCTCGTGGGTGAGAGAGTACAGCACCACGTGTCTGGCCTCGTGGGTGAGAGAGTACAGCACCACGTGTCTGGCCTCGTGGTGTGAGAGAGTACAGCACCACGTGTCTGGCCTCGTGGGTGAGAGAGTACAGCACCACGTGTCTGGCCTCGTGGTGTGAGAGAGTACAGCACCACGTGTCTGGCCTCGTGGGTGTGAGAGAGTACAGCACCACGTGTCTGGCCTCGTGGGTGAGAGAGTACAGCACCACGTGTCTGGCCTCGTGGGTGTGAGAGAGTACAGCACCACGTGTCTGGCCTCGTGGGTGAGAGAGTACAGCACCACGTGTCTGGCCTCGTGGGTGTGAGAGTACAGCACCACGTGTCTGGCCTCGTGGGTGTGAGAGAGTACAGCACCACGTGTCTGGCCTCGTGGGTGAGAGAGTACAGCACCACGTGTCTGGCCTCGTGGTGGTGAGAGAGTACAGCACCACGTGTCTGGCCTCGTGGGTGAGAGAGTACAGCACCACGTGTCTGGCCTCGTGGGTGTGAGAGTACAGCACCACGTGTCTGGCCTCGTGGGTGTGAGAGAGTACAGCACCACGTGTCTGGCCTCGTGGGTGAGAGAGTACAACACCATGTGTCTGGCCTCGTGGTGTGAGAGAGTACAGCACCACGTGTCTGGCCTGGGGTGAGAGAGTACAGCACCACGTGTCTGGCCTCGTGGTGTGAGAGAGTACAGCACCACGTGTCTGGCCTCGTGGGTGAGAGAGTACAGCACCACGTGTCTGGCCTCGTGGGTGAGAGAGTACAACACCACGTGTCTGGCCTCGTGGGTGTGAGAGTACACACCACGTGTCTGGCCTCGTGGGTGTGAGAGAGTACAGCACCACGTGTCTGGCCTCGGGTGTGAGAGAGTACACACACCACGTGTCTGGCCTCGTGGTGTGAGAGAGTACAGCACCACGTGTCTGGCCTCGTGGGTGTGAGAGTACAGCACCACGTGTCTGGCCTCGTGGGTGTGAGAGTACAGCACCACGTGTCTGGCCTCGTGGGTGTGAGAGTAGAACACCACGTGTCCTGGCCTCGTGGGTGTGAGAGAGTACAGCACCACGTGTCTGGCCTCGTGGGTGTGAGAGTACAGCACCACGTGTCTGGCCTTCGTGGGTGTGAGAGTACAGCACCACGTGTCTGGCCTCGGGTGTGAGAGAGTACAACACCACGTGTCTGGCCTCGTGGGTGTGAGAAAGTACAGCACCACGTGTCTGGCCTCGTGGGTGAGAGAGTACAGCACCACGTGTCTGGCCTCGTGGGTGAGAGAGTACAGCACCACGTGTCTGGCCTCGTGGGTGTGAGAATACAGCACCACGTGTCTGGCCTCGTGGGTGTGAGAGTACAGCACCACGTGTCTGGCCTCGTGGGTGAGAGAGTACAGCACCACGTGTCTGGCCTCGTGGGTGAGAGAGTACAGCACCACGTGTCTGGCCTCGTGGGTGTGAGAGAGTACAGCACCACGTGTCTGGCCTCGTGGTGTGAGAGAGTACAGCACCACGTGTCTCCTCGTGGGTGAGAGAGTACAGCACCACGTGTCTGGCCTCGTGGGTGTGAGAGAGTACAGCACCACGTGTCTGGCCTCGTGGGTGTGAGAGAGTACAGCACCACGTCTGGCCTCGTGGGTGAGAGAGTACAGCACCACGTGTCTGGCCTCGTGGGTGAGAGAGTACAGCACCACGTGTCTGGCCTCGTGGGTGTGAGAGAGTACAGCACCACGTGTCTGGCCTCGTGGGTGAGAGAGTACAGCACCACGTGTCTGGCCTCGTGGGTGAGAGAGTACAGCACCACGTGTCTGGCCTCGGGGTGTGAGAGAGTACAGCACCACGTGTCTGGCCTCGTGGGTGTGAGAGAGTACAGCACCACGTGTCTATCCTCGTGGGTGAGAGAGTACAGCACCACGTGTCTGGCCTCGTGGGTATGAGAGAGTACAGCACCACGTGTCTGGCCTCGTGGGTGTGAGAGAGTACAGCACCACGTGTCTGGCCTCGTGGGTGTGAGAGTACAGCACCACGTGTCTGGCCTCGTGGGTGAGAGAGTACAGCACCACGTGTCTGGCCTCGTGGGTGAGAGAGTACAGCACCACGTGTCTGGCCTCGTGGGTGTGAGAGAGTACAACACCACGTGTCTGGCCTCGTGGGTGTGAGAGAGTACAGCACCACGTGTCTGGCCTCGTGGAGTGAGAGAGTACAGCACCACGTGTCTGGCCTCGTGGGTGTGAGAGAGTACAACACCACATGTGTCTGGCCTCGTGGGTGTGAGAAGAGTACAACACCCACTGTGTCTGGCCTCGTGGGTGTGAGAGAGTACACCAACCACGTGTCTGGCCTCGTGGATGTGAGAGAGTACAGCACCACGTGTCTGGCCTCGTGGGTGTGAGAGAGTACAGCACCACGTGTCCTGGCCTCGTTGGGTGTGAGAAGTACAACACCACGTGTCTGGCCTCGTGGGTGTGAGAGAAGTACAGCATCCACGTGTCTGGCCTCGTGGGTGTGAGAGAGTACCGCACCACGTGTCTGGCCTCGTGGGTGTGAGATGAGTACAGCACCACTGTGTCTAGGCCTCGTGGCTGTGAGAGGTACAGCATCCACGTGTCTGGCCTCGTGGTGTGTGAGAGAGTACAGCACCACGTGTCTGGCCTCGTGGGTTGAGAGAGTACAACACCACGTGTCTGGCCTCGTGGGTGTGAGAAGTACAAACCCACGTGTCTGGCCTCGTGGGTGTGAGAGAGTACAAGCACCACGTGTCTGGCCTCGTGGGTGTGAGAAGTACAGCACCACGTGTCTGGCCTCGTGGGTGTGAGAGAGTACAGCACCACGTGTCTGGCCTCGTGGGTTGTGAGAGAGTACAAGCACCACGTGTCTGGCCTCGTGGGTGTGAGAGTACAGCACCACGTGTCTGGCCTCGTGGGTGAGAGAGTACAGCACCACGTGTCTGGCCTCGTGGGTGAGAGAGTACAGCACCACGTGTCTGGCCTCGTGGGTGTGAGAGAGTACAACACCACGTGTCTGGCCTCGTGGGTGTGAGAAAGTACAGCACCACGTGTCTGGCCTCGTGGGTGTGAGAGAGTACAGCACCACGTGTCTGGCCTCGTGGGTGTGAGAAAGTACAACACCACGTGTCTGGCCTCGTGGTGTGAGAGAAGTACAACACCCACGTGTCTGGCCTCGTGGTGTGAGAGAGTACAGCACCACGTGTCTGGCCTCGTGGGTGTGAGAGAGTACAGCACCACGTGTCCTGGCCTCGTGGGTGTGAGAAAGTACAAGCACCACGTGTCTGGCCTCGTGGGTGTGAGAAGAGTACAGCACCACGTGTCTGGCCTCGTGGGTGTGAGAAGTACAGCACCACGTGTCTGGCCTCGTGGGTGTGAGGAAGTACAGCACCACGTGTCTGGCCTCGTGGGTGTGAGAGAAGTACAGCACCACGTGTCTGGCCTCGTGGGTGTGAGAAGTACCAACACCAACGTGTCTGGCCTCGTGGGTGTGAGAGAGTACAGCACCACGGTCTGGCCTCGTGGGTGTGAGAGAGTACAGCACCACGTGTCTGGCCTCGTGGGTGTGAGAGTACAGCACCACGTGGTCTGGCCTCGTGGGTGAGAGAGTACAGCACCACGTGTCTGGCCTCGTGGGTGAGAGAGTACAGCACCACGTGTCTGGCCTCGTGGGTGTGAGAGAGTACAACACCACGTGTCTGGCCTCGTGGGTGAGAGAGTACAGCACCACGTGTCTGGCCTCGTGGGTGAGAGAGTACAGCACCACGTGTCTGGCCTCGTGGGTTTGAGAGAGTACAACACCATGTGTCTGGCCTCGTGGGTGTGAGAGTACAGCACCACGTGTCTGGCCTCGTGGGTGTGAGAGAGTACAACATCACGTGTCTGGCCTCGTGGGTGTGAGAGAGTACAGCACCACGTGTCTGGCCTCGTGGGTTTGAGAGAGTACAACACCATGTGTCTGGCCTCGTGGGTGTGAGAGAGTACAACACCACGTGTCTGGCCTCGTGGGTGTGAGAGAGTACAGCACCATGTGTCTGGCCTCGTGGATGTGAGAGAGTACAGCACCACGTGTCTGGCCTGGTGGGTTTGAGAGAGTACAACACCACGTGTCTGGCCTCGTGGGTTTGATAGAGTACAACACCATGTGTCTGCATCGTGGGTGAGAGAGTACAGCATCACGTGTCTGGCCTCGTGGGTGTGAGAGAGTACAGCACCACGTGTCTGGCCTCGTGGGTGTGAGAGAGAACAACACCACGTGTCTGGCCTCGTGGGTGTGAGAGAGTACAGCACCACGTGTCTGGCCTCGGGGGTGTGAGAGAGTACAGCACCACGTGCCTGGCCTCGTGGGTGTGAGAGTACAGCACCACGTGTCTGGCCTCGTGGGTGTGAGAAAGTACAGCACCACGTGTCTGGCCTCGTGGGTGAGAGAGTACAGCACCACGTGTCTGGCCTCGTGGGTGTGAAAAGTACAGCACCACGTGTCTGGCCTCGTGGGTGAGAGAGTACAGCACCACGTGTCTGGCCTCGTGGGTGAGAGAGTACAGCACCACGTGTCTGGCCTCGTGGGTGTGAGAAAGTACAGCACCACGTGTCTGGCCTCGTGGGTGAGAGAGTACAACACCATGTGTCTGGCCTCGTGGGTGTGAGAGAGTACAACACCACGTGTCTGGCCTCGTGGGTGTGAGAGAGTACAGCACCATGTGTCTGGCCTCGTGGATGTGAGAGAGTACAGCACCACGTGTCTGGCCTCGTGGGTTTTGAGAGAGTACAACACCACGTGTCTGGCCTCGTGGGTTTGATAGAGTACAACACCATGTGTCTGGCATCGTGGGTGAGAGAGTACAGCATCACGTGTCTGGCCTCTGTGGGGTGTGAGAGAGTACAGCACCACGTGTCTGGCCTCGTGGGTGAGAGAGAACAACACCACGTGTCTGGCCTCGTGGGTGTGAGAGAGTACAGCACCACGTGTCTGGCCTCGGGGGTGTGAGAGAGTACAGCACCACGTGCCTGGCCTCGTGGGTGTGAGAGTACAGCACCACGTGTCTGGCCTCGTGGGTGTGAGAAAGTACAGCACCACGTGTCTGGCCTCGTGGGTGAGAGAGTACAGCACCACGTGTCTGGCCTCGTGGGTGTGAAAAAGTACAGCACCACGTGTCTGGCCTCGTGGGTGAGAGAGTACAGCACCACGTGTCTGGCCTCGTGGGTGAGAGAGTACAGCACCACGTGTCTGGCCTCGTGGGTGTGAGAAAGTACAGCACCACGTGTCTGGCCTCGTGGGTGAGAGAGTACAGCACCACGTGTCTGGCCTCGTGGGGTGAGAGAGTACAACACCACGTGTCTGGCCTCGTGGGTGTGAGAAAGTACAGCACCACGTGTCTGGCCTCGTGGGTGAGAGAGTACAGCACCACGTGTCTGGCCTCGTGGGTGAGAGAGTACAACACCACGTGTCTGGCCTCGTGGGTGAGAGAGTACAACACCACGTGTCTGGCCTCGTGGGTGTGAGAAAGTACAGCACCACGTGTCTGGCCTCGTGGGTGAGAGAGTACAGCACCACGTGTCTGGCCTCGTGGGTGAGAGAGTACAACACCACGTGTCTGGCCTCGTGGGTGTGAGAGAGTACAACACCATGTATGTACCGGAAGTAATCTGAAGAGGCTACATAAGGGGAGACGCCAGCAGGTGGCAGCTCTCAGAACTGGACAGGACATGATGCAAGAGTACTGTCCTAGTTGTACTCCTCTAGATGTACTCCTCTAGTTGTACTCCCCTAGTTGTACTCCTCTAGATGTACTCCTCTAGTTGTACTCCCCTAGATGTACTCCCCTAGTTGTACTCCCCCTAGTTGTACTCCTCTAGATGTACTCCCCTAGTTGTACTCCCCCTAGTTGTACTCCTCTAGTTGTACTCCCCTAGTTGTACTCCCCTAGTTGTACTCCCCCTAGTTGTACTCACCTAGTTGTACTCCTCTAGATGTACTCCTCTAGTTGTACTCCTCTAGTTGTACTCCTCTAGATGTACTCCCCTAGAGGTTGTGGGATGGACGCAGGCGGGTAGCTGACTGTTGGTTGTACATGTCCAACTGGTTGCCCCTTGATGTGGGTGTTTCATTACCACTTACAAAGAGAATACTTAAACAATTATCTAATGAAAATCTCACTGGCCTAACAAATTCACAGAGACCTGAAAGTTGTAGCCTTAAACAATACGATTAATATTGTGAGGACACATTTATATATATGGAACTAATAGGGCAAGAACTCGGCAATGTGATGTTATAGTGGCCAGAATACGCCTGGGATATAGACGAATCTGGCAGCTTTCTCAAAACCCAAGTGTCGAATACACCATGTGTCAACTTTGTTAAAGTGTCGAATACACCATGTGTGTCAACTTTGTGAAAGTGTCCAATACACCATGTGTCAACTTTGTGAAAGTGTCGAATACACCATATGTGTCTACTTTGTGAAAGTGTCGAATACACAATATGTGTCAACTTTGTGAAAGTGTCGAATACACCATATGTGTCAACTTTGGGAAAAGTGTCGAATACACCATATGTGTCAACTTTGGGAAAGTGTAGAATACACCATGTGTCAACTTTGTGAAAGTGTCAGGTTATCTTGAGATGATTTCGGGGCTTAGCGTCCCCGCGGCCCGGTCCTCAACCATGCCTCCTTTTTGTTACACCCCCCCCCCCCTAGGAAGCAGCCCGTAGCAGCTGTCTAACTCCCAGGTGCCATCTATTTACTGCTAGGTAACAGGGGCATCAGGGTGAAAGAAACATTTTGCCCATTTGTCACCGCCTCCACCGGGTATCGAACCCGGAACCTCAGGACTACGAATCCGAAGAACTGTCCACTCAGCCGTCAGGCGTCCATTGTGTTGAATACACAATGTGTCAACTTTGAGTATTCGTCGAATTCGAAGGTGAGTTGTGTTCAATATGAGGGACTGGTGTTCAATATGAGGGACTGGTGTTCAGTATGAGTGACTGGTGTTCAGTATGAGTGACTGATGTTCAATATGAGTGACTGATGTTCAGTACGAGCGACTGATGTTCAGTACGAGCGACTGGTGTTCAGTATGAGTGACTGATGTTCAATATGAGTGACTGATGTTCAGTACGAGCGACTGATGTTCAGTACGAGCGACTGATGTTCAGTATGAGTGACTGATGTTCAATATGAGTGACTGATGTTCAGTACGAGCGACTGATGTTCAGTACGAGCGACTGATGTTCAGTATGAGTGACTGATGTTCAATATGAGTGACTGATGTTCAGTATGAGTGACTGATGTTCAATATGAGTGACTGATGTTCAGTACGAGCGACTGATGTTCAGTATGAGTGACTGATGTTCAATATGAGTGACTGATGTTCAGTACGAGCGACTGATGTTCAGTACGAGCGACTGGTGTTCAGTATGAGCGACTGATGTTCAGTATGAGTGACTGATGTTCAATATGAGTGACTGATGTTCAGTATGAGTGACTAAATCTCTGAGAGATTTAGAGATCGGGGTCATAAGGCTTTAAGACGTAACCAACGGTCTGTGATTGATAGTGAACTTGTGGGCGGGTGTATATATCTATGAACCATATTATATACATAGTTATAGCAGGGACAGTTATGTTCACTTGGCGGTGTTTCTTGAGCCTCTTCCCCTGTGTTGTCATGTGTCAGGCCTCCGGGCGAGAGGCTCGTACAGGCAACTGTGGACAACTTGGTGCACTTATGAACACATAACTGGTAGTGATATAACACATTATACACCATGTGTCAACTTTGTGAAAGTGTCGAATACACCATGTGTCAACTTTGTGAAAGTGTCGAATACACCATGTGTCAACTTTGTGAAAGTGTCGAATACACTATGTGTCAACTTTGTGAAAGTGTCGAATACACCATCTGTCAACTTTGTGAAAGTGTCGAATACACCATGTGTCAACTTTGTGAAAGTGTCGAATACACCATGTGTCAACTTTGTGAAAGTGTCGAATACACCATGTGTCAACTTTGTGAAAGTGTCGAATACACCATGTGTCAACTTTGTGAAAGTGTCGAATACACCATGTGTCAACTTTGTGAAAGTGTCGAATACATCATGTGTCAACTTTGTGAAAGTGTCGAATACACCATGTGTCAACTTTGTGAAAGTGTCGAATACACCATGTGTCAACTTTGTGAAAGTGTCGAATACACTATGTGTAAACTTTTTGAAAGTGTCGAATACACCATGTGTCAACTTTGTGAAAGTGTCGAATACACCATGTGTCAACTTTGTGGAAGTGTCGAATACACTATGTGTCAACTTTTTGAAAGTGTTGAATACACCGAATCGTGTATGTCGAATACGAATCGGATTTGTTCATTGGTAGTGATATAATCAGGCAATATGTTTCATTATTATACAATATTGAATTTCTGAGCATATTTACTTAGAACAGTGTTGTATTCAACATTACATACTCGCCTGGTTGTACTTCCCTAGTTGTACCTTCCCTACTTGTACTTCTGTATTGCTATCAGTGTGCAAGTCCTGCATTTGGCGAGTTACCAGTGACCTTCTGAGGCAAGATTGACTGAAGAGGAAGCAAGAGTGTTGTCAAGAGAAGAGTGCCTTAGTGAGAGTCAAAGCGGGGTTGGGGAACAGTTTCGGTAGTTTTCTCATGTCAAGGAAATCCACGAACTGGTCATAGGTGGTTCCCCTCAATCACCAGGGGCTAGATTCACGAAGTAGTTACGCAAGCACTTACGAACCTGTACATCTTTCCTCAATCTTTGGCGGCTTTGTTTACAATTACTAAACAGTTAATGCGCTCCGAAGCACCAGGAGGCTGTTTATAACAATAACCACAGCTGATTGGCAAATTTTCATACTTGTAAACTGTTTAATAAATGTAACCAAAGCCGTCAAAGATTGAGGAATGATGTACACGTTCGTATGTACTTGCGTAACTACTTCGTGAATCTAGCCCCAGGTCCGCTGGGAGGACCAGCGTTTGGACACAATCGTAGATTCGAAGGTGAAGAGACAAGTGGATTTCCTATCCATAGTGTGCCAGGTTGGACGGTGCTCCAGGGAGGGGAAGCCTACATCAGTTTTCACCTGACAGCTAAAGCCATTGTACTTTTATTTCCAGTAAATTGTTTCATATTTGTATATATTGTGTTTTGCTTCACTCACATCTTCCCCCGCGATATTGTTCATCTGAGGCAGAACACTGAACATCTGAGGCTGGGACAGAACACTGAACATCTGAGGCTGGGACAGAACACTGAACATCTGAGGCTGGGACAGAACACTGAACATCTGAGGCTGGGACAGAACACTGAACATCTGAGGCTGGGACAGAACACTGAACATCTGAGGCTGGGACAGAACACTGAACATCTGAGGCTGGGACAGAACACTGAACATCTGAGGCTGGGACAGAACACTGAACATCTGAGGCTGGGACAGAACACTGAACATCTGAGGCTGGGACAGAACACTGAACATCTGAGGCTGGGACAGAACACTGAACATCTGAGGCTGGGACAGAACACTGAACATCTGAGGCTGGGACAGAACACTGAACATCTGAGGCTGGGACAGAACACTGAACATCTGAGGCTGGGACAGAACACTGAACATCTGAGGCTGGGACAGAACACTGAACACGATAGAAAAACTGCAGGCTGTTGTTATGACCTAGTGCTCCCATTTTACACACACACTATAATATAATATATATATATATATATATATATATATATATATATATATATATATATATATATATAATATATATATATATATATATATATATATATATATATATATATATATATATATATGCAATTGACGTTCACAAAACACTGATCATTTTTATGCAGAAAATCCATAGAGAAATGTGAAAGGAAGTGAACGTTTTGGCCTGTTAAAGCCGAATCGTTTGAGTCTGGTGTTGACAAAGGCTGTAACAGGCCGAAACGTTCACTTCCTTTCACATTTCTCTGTGGATTTTCCGCATATATATTATTACTAGCAGTACCCGGCCACGCGTTGCTGTGGCTCAGCAACCTTCCCTGTCCCCCAGTCCTCCCCACCATTCCCCCCCTCACCCATCCCCTCGTCATCCCCACCATTCCCCACTCCCTCGTCCGATGCCTTCCCAAATGGTCTGATGTTCCCTTCAGAAAATTGGGAACATCAAGTGATCTGATGTTTCCATCGTGGGAGCCGGTCGGCCGAGCGGACAGCACGCTGACCTTGTGATCCTGTGGTCCCAGGTTCGATCCCGGGCGCCAGCGAGAAACAATGAGCAGAGTTTCTTTCACTCTATGCCCTTGTTACCTAGCAGTAAAATAGGTACCTGGGTGTTAGTCAGCTGTCACGGGCTGCTTCCTGGGGGTGGAGGCCTGGTCGAGGACCGGGCCGCGGGGACACTAAAGCCCCGAAATCATCTCAAGATAACCTCAAGATAATCACTGAAATATAA
This sequence comes from Procambarus clarkii, assembly GCF_040958095.1. Classification (NCBI taxonomy): domain Eukaryota; kingdom Metazoa; phylum Arthropoda; class Malacostraca; order Decapoda; family Cambaridae; genus Procambarus; species Procambarus clarkii. Next base: position 34,055,271 of record NC_091202.1, read on the forward strand.
GAAAAAGTTAAAAAATGAAATGAAAATATGAAAGAATAAAAAAATAAACTATACTCATGAAATGAACGGTATGGTAAACAACACAGCTCAATTCCAATGCAATTCACACAAAATAATTAAATCAAAATGAAAATAAATAAAAATCTATGAAAATTCTATTTATCAATGCAATCAGAAACATTGAAATGTAATTGTAACATATTTAGTATAGCATGTGTGTTGCTCTTACATGCAACAGATGGTGCTGTTTTTCAAGACAAGCATAGTTTTACCTGTCACAGGTGTGGCATCTATACTTATACTTACGAAATGAACGGTATGGTAAAGAATACAGCTCAATTCCAACACAACGTCACTTAAAATAATTCAATAAAAAATAAAATAAATCGAAATCTATGAAAAAAAATTATCAATGTAATCGGAAACATTGAAATGGAATTTGTGACATATTTAGTATAGTGTGCATGTTGCTATTATGTGCAACAGATGGCGGTGTTTTTCAAAAACGCATGTTTTTACCTGTCACAGGGGTGGCATCTATATAGTAGGTATATAAAAAGACGCGCCTATTCGAGTGCAACGTTGTGCCAAAATTTCAAAGCAATCGGCGAAGAACTTTCGGAGATTACAGCATGTGTTGCTCTTACGTCCAACAGATGGTGCTATTTTTCAAAAAATCATGGTTTTTCCTGTCACAGGTGAGGCATGTATATAGTAGACATATAAAGAGACGTGCCTATTCGAATACAACATTGTGTCAAAATTTCGAAGCAATCGGTAAAGAGGTTTCGAAGATTTCCTTCTCGTGAAAAACACAGTTTAAAAAATAATGTTTTTTACCGTCACAGACGTAACATCTATATAGTATGTATATAAAAACCTGCTGGGATGCGAATGGAACGTTGTGTGAAAATTTCAAAGCAATCGGTGCAGAACTTTCGGAGACTTGCGGTTATGCACAAACGAACATTTCCATTTTTATTTATACAGACTAGCTGTACCCGGCCACGCGTTGCTGTGGCTCCCAGTCCTCCTCACCATTCCCCCTCCCCCGGCCTCTCGTTCTCCCAACCATTCCCTATTTCCCTATCCCTTCATCCTCCCGTCCCCTCGTCCTCCCCGCCATTTACTCCCTCGTCCATCCCTATGTCCTCCCCACCATCCCCCACTCCCCCGTCCCCTCGTCCTCCTAACCATTCCCCACTCCCCCTATCCCCTCGTCCTCTCCACCATCTCCTACATCACCTCGTCCTCACTTTCATTCCCTCCCCTCCTCCTCCTCTGTTCTCTCATCCTCCACACAATCCCCCAATCTTGTGTCCACTTGTCCTTCCCACCATTCTCCATTCCTCTGTCCCTTCGTCCCCTCCATCCCCAACCCCCCGTCCTCTCGCCCTTCCCAACCATTACCCCCTCCCCTATTTCATCGTCCTCAATACCATCCCGCACTCCCGTCCCCTCGTCCTCCCCACTCCCTCATCCAGTGCATTCCAAAATTATCTGATGTTTCTATCAGAAAATTGGGAACATCAAATGATCTGATGTTCCCATCACTAATATATAACAAAATCTATTAAAAAAAGAAACAAAAAAATGACAAAATAAAAAAATAAACTATACTCACGAAATGAGTGGGTATGTATGAGTTATTTACCATACATTACCAAATGTATGGTAAACAACAAAGCACACTTCCAACGCAGTGTCACAAAATAATTAAATCAAAATGAAAATAATTCTAAATCTATGAAAATTCAATTTATCAATGAAATTGGAAGCATTGAAATGGAATCATAACATATTTAGTATAGCGTGAGTTGCTCTTACATGCAACAGATGGCACTATTTAAAAAAAAAAACTATTTTACCTGTCACAGGTGTGGCATCTATACTTACTCACAAAATGAACGGTATGGTAAACAACACAGCTCAATTCCAACGCAATGTCATACAAAATAATTAAATCAAAATGAAAATAAATCGAAATATATGAAAATTAAATTTGTCAATGCAATCAAAAACATTGAGATGGAATGGTAACATATTTAGTATAGTGACTCATATGTGGCTCTTATAGTGGCTCTTACGTGCAACAGATGGCACTGTTTCTTAAAAAAAAAAAAAATGTTTTTACCTTTCACAGATGTGGCATTTACTTATACTTACGAAATGAATGGTATGGTAAACAACACAGCTCAATTCCAACACAATGTCACACAAAATAATGAAATCAAAATTAAAATAAATTTAAATCTATGAAAATTCAATTTGTCAATGCAGTCGGAAACATTGAAATGGAATTCATAGCATCTTTAGTATATCGTGTGTGTTGCTATTACGTGCAACAGATCGCGCTTTAAATAAAACAAAAAAACATGTTTTGACCTGTCACAGGTGTAGCATCTATATAGTAGGTATATAAAAACATGCGCATATTTGAATGGAACATTGTGTCAGAATTTCAAAGCATTCGGTGAAGAACTTTGGGAGATTACAGCGTGAATTGCTCTTACGTCCAACAGATGGCGCTGTTTTTTCAATAAAAGCATTTTTTTCCTGTCTCAGGTAAGGCACGTATATAGTAGGTATATAAAAATACGCGCTTATTCAAATGCAACGTTGTGTCAAAATTTCAAAGAAATTGGTAAAGAGGTTTCGAAGATTTCTCACATGAAAAACACAATTTTTTTTTTTTAAACATGTTTTTTCCCTTCACAAACGTGACATCAATATAGTATGTATATAAAAACCCGCTCGGATGCGAAAGGAACGTTGTGTGAAAATTTCAAAGCAATCGGTGAAGAATTTTCGGAGATTAGCGATTTTGAACAAACGAACATTTCCATTTTTATTTATATAGATTATGACCTAGTGCTCCACAGCATCGCTGGAACCATGGCCTGGCCAGACATCAATACAAGTCTAGGGTATACAAAGGCTAACAAAAAATATTCCAGTTTACTGGGGCATATATCATAGGTCACCGTAAAATAATAAGATCACTACAATCTCGATAACTCACATTCTATTACTTATCCAGCTTCTTAAAGCTTTGCATGATCATCAACAGGCCTCAAAACTGCATATACTCGGCACTAGCTGACACCAGGCTCTATCCTGGCACAGTGGGACACTAGCGCCTATTATGCTGATAATACCAATACAGGATGGTGGTGTCTCAATCATTAAAAAATGAGGTTGAGGCATCAATATCATACACCAACCTGTCCTCTTAAAAAGAACGTCGCTTTTGGTCGTTTGCCCGTATGGCCGAATTTGGACGTAATTTGAAAATGAAAAAAATATGAAAACAAATTTGGTATTTTTTTTTCAACAACAGTAAGTTAAGGGTCCTCTGATAGGTTAGGTGGGCAGGAAATTCTCATAAAGTTTCAAAACGTTATGAAAAACGTTAATTTATAGTGTCGTCTTATAACCTCTGCGCGTACGCCGGACGACTCAAATAGAAAACGGAACAGAACGTCACTTTAGTGAGTCGATTTCATTTCAAATTACGTCCAAATTTAGCCATATCGCGCATACGAGCCAAAAGTGACGTTATTTTTAAGAGGACGGGTTGATGACACAGCACAATGGCACCACTTAAGATTCTCAGGTACCCACCTCAATAATACATATAAAAGCACCTTACACCTGGTATAAATGATGTAGAAATGATCCAGGTAAACACTACTGCATAACCTTAAATACCCTAGCAGTCAACTAACACAAAAAAGGTCACTAAAATTCTCAAAGTCGATTGTGACACAATCGACTTGAGAATTGTCCAGGACGGACCGAAACGTCGTCGTCTCTTCACTTTCTAGTGTGTGGTTTGGTCAACATACTTCAGCAACATTATTGTGACTCCTCGTCTGAACAGCCACATGTTGAACCAATACTCAGCTCCCCGCCTGAGTCCACCCAGGTCTTCACCTCCTCAAACCCCTTCTGGTCAACATGTGGTCCTGTGTGTCGCTTCCATGAGACCTGAACGACAGTCTCAAGTAGCACTTCAGGTCACCTCACTGACCTCTCGCCTCATACTCGGAGGGTCCAAGGTAGCCAGCTGGTCTACCCTGACCAGCGAGCTAATCACACATTGCCCCGAATCGATTTGCCACACCCATAACCTTCACACGCTTCATCAACTACTTCTGCTACCAGTATATTGAGCGATACTTATTAGTTTATACACAATAATCTGGGAACAACATTGTAAATGTATGTTATAGAAACTGAGTTGACTTAGGAAGAGCTGTCTTAGTACATTTTTATTCTAAAGAAATAATATAGAGAATATGTAAGACCATGTTAAAAAGATAAATTATAATATTGGTACATTTAGATGCTTAAGTAAATGACTTGGAATATGTTTTCCACCTGTCTTTGTTCATCTGCGTGTCTGACTAAAGGTGTTAGTTAACTAAGACATATTAATGCGTCTGTCTTGAACTTGAAATTATTACTATAAACACAAGTTTACTCATAATGATGTGGAATATGTATATATACCCCTTAAGTAAACTTGTATTACAGTAAACTGATGAGGCTGAACACAGCTGCACGGTAAAGGTAACTATAAGTTGATAATGGAAATAGAAGATGTAGTTTTAATTGAAAGTGTTACATGGCCCGTCTAAATACACTCCTCACCCGACCATTTTGAGTCATACTCCCCCAAGTGCCAAGAAGTCACCTAGTTTAGTTTAATAAAATTTAGAGAGCCACCTGTCCTATTACAAACAACGTCGCATTTCGCTTCTCTGCGTTACATAAGGCTAAAAATTGTCGTACTAGAAAATGGAAGTGGCAGGCGAAAGTGACATACTGTCCCGTTTTCTGTTTTGGGTCACTTGGTTGGTTAGAAGAGGACACTTTAAATTTACCGTTTTCTTGACGTTAGGAAACCTTAGGAAGACGGGCTGTTGAGGGAAGCAAGATGCCGAAGATTTCGATTATTTAAGTTTTTAAGTTCGTTAGGGAGGAGGTAAGAAGCACTGCAGCAAAGAAGGCTGATCGGCTCAGGGAGGAGGCGACAAATTCCCGCCAAATATTCCAGATGCCGTGACATTGTGTCTCCTAGTTTTGGGAAACATGATTGGTCGGATGTGGGGGTGACCAGTTTGACCAATGAGAGAGCGACCATGGCGTGACGTAGTGTAACATCAGTGCCCGAGGTTCTAGGCAGGCAACCCGTTCTCGCACTTTCTTACAGTCAATATTGACTTATTAAATACGTGCATATGTGACATACTAAACATACTAGTTTACCTTGAAAAGCTTCATAGAAAACACCTACCTTACCTAACCTTCTTAGTATGTTAAGATAAGCATCTTATTGCTTCGTAATTACAATTATTACTTAACCTATACCTATAATAGGTTAAGTAATAATTGTAATTACGAAGCAATAAGATGCTTATCTTAACATACTAAGAAGGTTAGGTAAGGTCGGTGTTTTCTATGAAGGTTTTCAAGGTAAACTAGCATGATTAGTATGTCACATATGCACGTATTTAATAAGTCAATATTGACTATACGAAAGTGCGAGAACGGGTTGAGGCAGGAGAAGCCGCCTGCCGTCACTATCCACCAGAGAGGAACATGAAGGGTAGCATCGCACGTCGGTCCCACATAGGCGAGGTCAAGCCAGCAGAAGGGTCATTACGCTAAGCAGTACTCGAGAGGCAATGTAGAGGAGCTACTGACCAACCTCTAGAAGACGTTTATGAGAGCTGGACTGTGACAGGTCACATGAAACTTCGTGACGTTGGTACTCCTGTGTGTTTCAAGAGGCGGTGCTGAGGGGTCGAGAGTCGATCCGTGGGCCATTCCAGGTTGGAACTGTGAAGAGCGTGCAGGTGGCAAGTCCTGGTACTAGTGTCCCAGCAGTAAAGCAGCCCAGGGGACAGCAGGTACTGAGCTACTGCACTTCTACAGAGCAGAAGGGGACTAGTATTCAGAGTGGCAGATGGAAGAAAGTTTGGGACACATTTGCCGAATCCTGATTAGATCTTCTGAGGAGATCAGTTGTCGGAAGTTCGTTGACAAGTTGCGAGAAGAGATCTACCATAGTTTTTACTAAAGACAACTAAAATTTTACTAAAAATTTTGCAGGAACCACAGAGAAGTACAAGAGGAAGCATCTACAAACTGCAACAGGCTGCTAGGACTGAAGCCTCCATTCTTCAATACTAAGGTTGATTAAATTTCCCTCCCCATTCCCCTAGTATGATTGGAAGTGAGTTTCATTTGTTTCATGTACGCAGAATGAATTATTGTCTGGAGAGAGCCAAGATTAGAACAGTCTCAGAATAAGTATAAATTTATGTTGCACTATAATTTATTTGTTTCAGATTAATCGTGTGTTAATAATGAGAAGATAAAGGCAACCATTATACAAGAGAATTTATAGTAATATTCTTTGCTGGGAAACTTTTGGTTAAGAAAAAGCCTAACGAGTTCTACTCATATTTATTGAAACATGTTGCCATATTGTTACTGAATGTCACTGCTGGGTATTGCCATATAGTGACAGTTAAGATATTTTCGGCCCTAAGCCCAAAGTATCTTTATTTCGAATAAATTGTTTATTCTTTGATATTGTGTTTTGCTTCACTCCTATCTTTACCCCCTTTATTGTTTGTTTGGCGCTGGATTGGAACACTGAACACAATTAAGAAAACGCAAGGCTGAGCCAGATTTACCACTGAATACATAGAAACTATCTGGCCTTAACTAAAAGCACTGGTCAGATTGGCAACCGAGGCCATATCAAATTTTGTGGCTGGGAAATCGGCAGCGCGGAGCCCGGGTCTGTGTCCGTGGGTCGATTCCCGCACGAGGCAGAAACAAATGGGCAAAGTTTCTTTCACCCTATGCCCCTGTTACCTAGCAGTAAATAGGTACCTGGGTGTTAGTCAGCTGTCACGGGCTGCTTCCTGGGGGTGGAGGCCTGGTCAAGGACCGGGCCGCGGGGACACTAAAGCCCCGAAATCAACTCAAGAAGATAACCCTCATGAAGGTGGGTACATAGACTGGAGACCTGGGAGCTTCCGTTTTCCTCACTTGCCATGGGGTTACAAGGCTGAGTGTGGGACTCTTTCCCCATGACTCAGGTGCTGCCCTTAAGTGGACAGTGGCACTGTAGGAGGGGGAGTAAGAGCCGAGTGTGTGCCACAAAAGGAAAGTGAAATATTAGCCAATAACTGGAAGGTGGATAAGATTAACGGCAAGTAAGGATAAATAATTAGGTGTTAAATAATGCAAGAAGCATTATTCCTTGTGGAAGTATATCTCACATAACAAATAGATGATAGCGAGAACATTACAGTGATAAACAATAGCAGCGGAATAAACATAGGTTTAAGGGGTGGAGGTGAGAGGTGCAGAGCAGGGAGGAGCTAGGGGGTAGGTGGGGAAGGTATGCGCGCGGGGGTGGGAGTGCGTACATGTGAAGAGGAGCGAGAGGAGGAGCGGAGTGGGGGAGCATGTGAAGCCTGGAAGAGTGGATGCAGAAGATAGTTGGAAAGGGAGGGCTTTGGGTAGATGGTGAACTCTGAGTGAAGGGATGGTTGTGGGTGGAGTGAGAAGGTGGAGGGCAGAAGAGAGATTGGGGAGAGGGAAGGAAGGGAGGGTGGAAAGTAGTTTAGCAAGGAAGGTGTAAGTGCAGGGCGGTGGGGTGCACGCACCTGGGTACTTACCTATCAGTGACTATGGGTAAGTAAGGTCTAGCTCTTTATGCCCCGCCTTCCTCCCTTATTGTTCCTGTTGTGTTAAAGCTTCACTATTCTATCAATATATTTGTCGAACCTTTCCTTAAAGTTGGGAATGGAGGTGACTTCCACACCTTCTTCTCTATTCCACTTGTTGACCACCCATACAGGGTACGGGTATTTCCTCATATTTCTTCAACTCATATGGGATTTTAACTTCCACTTGTGTCCTCTTGTCACACCTTCTCTCAATTTATAGAGGCTGTCCTTGTCCACGTTGTCTATTCCACTCAATATATTGTACGTTGTTATCATATCTCTATTTCTTCTACCCTCCAAAGATGTGAGATCCTGTTCCTTCAGCCTATCCTCACAACTTAACCCTCCAAGCTCTGGCACTAATTTAGTAGCAAACCTCTGCATTATTTCGATTTAAGTTTTATGTTTCACAAAGTATGGATTCCAAGCAGATGCTGCATATTCCTGTACTGGTCTAACAAAAGCTGTGTAGATTGCTTTGAATGCGTCCTGATTTAGGTTTTTAAATGACGTTCTAATGTTTGCCAGTGTCCCATATGCTGCCGATGACACCCTACCTATGTGTGCCTCTGGCTGTTATTGTTTTAGATTCAGCTACTCAGAACAAAAAGTTCCAAGTAGCACGGGCTAAGATGGATGCACAGGTGGAGGCTTTTTGGAGCCATTATCAGTATCAATAACTGATACTGGAGATCTGGGGATGAGGTCAGGCTAGTCAGACCGGTGAATTGATGGAGTACATACGTTGCTCACAGTTGAGTGACACAGGAGTCAGCAGGGCTGTCGGCGGGGCTGGCCACAGTCGACCAATCTAAGAGTAGATGTCCGGGTGTTACAAGAGGATTGGTTTCCTTATCCCAGTTCTCCAAAGTTGGCAGTCTGGTCGAATTTCTTTTTTCAAGGTGTCGTAGTGGCAGAGGTGGTCGAGGCGTTCATGAGGGACGACCATGTGACCTGCACTTGCATTCCCAGTGGTCGTTGTAGACTATGGAGTTATGCTGTCTGTCCTCCCTGGAAAGTACGCGGCCACGTCGGATACCCGGAGGAGGCAGCATGGGAGCCCGTCAGTCTGGTTGCTGCCGGTACAGGATCTGGAGGAGAAGATGGTGCCTGGGTGGCCGCATGAAGGGGTGGAAGAGCCGATGACATTGGCTGAAGCATCGGAGTCGGTCGAGTCATCGTGGTCAGCTTCTTCGTCTTGGTCAGCTGTCCTGGGTGCTACTGCCGTCCTAGTCAATGGGACAAGCTCGAGAACTGCGAAGTCGTTGTGGCCGGACGGTGAGAGCTCACTGCGGGTCGGATCAGGGGTCTTCAGGGATGAGGGTTCGGTATCAGTTGTGGAGGCTGGAAGAAGGTCATCAAGTACAGCAGCTTTCTGAAGTCCATTCGACAAACAGCCTGTTGATGACGTGAATGTTGCGGGTAATGTCGTTGCCCGCCATTTTGCCGGCGAGGTGAAGGAGAACGGGTTAAAGGATGATCTTGGTGGAAGCTGCAGACTGGGCCCCGGCAGTGGTGTGGTCAAAGGTGGTACGATCGGCTGGGTGCGGCGTCCCCAGGGGCCGGACAGTGGTGAGGGAGACGCATGTGTTCACGGGTAAGACTGGGAATTCCGACGGGAGTGGGTTTGCTAGTCGAGGTGTAGTGGTGGAGGAAGAGTAGTTATCTTTTGGATTTCCTCCTGCCGGAGAAGACAGTCAGGTGAGACCGCAGTGTGCGCCATTACAGAGCAGGCATCGTCGGTGGAAGGATATGCAGTCCGTGTAGTAGTGCTTCTGGATGCAGAGGCTGCGTTTCTGCTCTTGCTCAGTGCACTTCCTGGTGTAGTTGGAGGACTGGTAGCACTTGAAGCACTGCCGGAGCTCCGTGAAGCGTTGCATGGTAACTTGGGTGGGTGGTATGGTGATTTCTGCGCACATAAGTACGTAGACCGTGGCTGTGGTGAAGGTCACCTTCAGTGTTGGTCTACGGTTGACTTTGGAGTTGGAGATACCTTGACCGTTATCGCTGTCAACGTCAGGTTCTTGTCGTTGATGCTGACGAGGATGTTATCGTCAAATAGTTACGGGATCCAGTAAGTTCAGTAGAACTTCGGTTTCAACCCTTTTACCCTGTCGTAGCTCAGTCGATTAAGGCAATGTCTGGGATGCTCCCGGATGCAGGTTCGAATCCTCGTCACGGCCCTTGTGGATTTGTTCATGTGATGTTATCGTCGTCTCGGTCGGTGAGCCGTGTGCTGATATTCGTAGCGAACACAGTGCTGTTTACCAGGTAGCGTCGTGGTAGCTTGAGGGTGAGGCCGGCGTCTTGCAGGGTGGTCGTGGCGGTGGTGGTGAGTATCTTCTCAAGGTCCGAATCCCTGGAGAAGAGCAGGTGAAAGACCCTCTCTTGTGTCCAGGATGTCGGCCGGTAAGACGTTGGCGATGACGGAAGATTTGGCCAAAAAATCTCGACGGTGGAGAGAACGAGGTTCTCCCGAGGCAAACCTTGACCCCTATGCATCATAGTACAGGTGGGCCCTGGACCATAGGAGAGTCGGTAGGCAGCAAAGATGGCTGTTTGGAGTAAATGTGATGTGGAGTTGCCTGTGTCACACTCAAGCCGAATGTCTCTGTTGTCGTGTCTTATCAGAAGAAGAATTTTTGAGCCTCTTGAGGAACCTTAATTAGATGAGGGAAAAAATAACCTGAGCTACTCTATCCTTTTGAGATGTATTTCATTACCTCAATAAACTTATTTAAACTTTTAATGGTGTAGACACTTATGGGACCAGACTCACAAAGCAGTTACGCAAGCACTTACGAACCTGTACATCTTTTCTCAATCTTTGGCTGTTTTGTTTACAATTATTAAACAGTTAATGAGCTCCAAAGTATCAAGAGGCTGTTTATAACAAAAGCAACAGTTGATAGGGAAGTTTTCATGATTGTAAACTGTTTAATATATGTAACCAAAGCCGTCAAAGATTGAGGAAAGATGTACATGTTTGTAAGTACTTGCGTGACTGCTTCTTGAATCTGGCCCCAGGTCTTCCTTGTCCCTTCCCTATCTTCATTACATTACACTTATTAGGATTGAACTGCAGCAACCATTTGTTTGTTCTCTCCTGGAGAACAAACTAAGGTCGTACTGTAACATTCTGCAGTCTTCCACTGTTTTTCATTCCTCATTATTTTGGCATCATCTGCAAACATTGACATGTACGAGCTCACTCCCTCGGGTAGATCATTTACATAATTTAGGAACAGTAGTGGTCCCAGGACCGATCCTCGAGGGATCCCACTTATTTCTTTTCTCCAGCTGGAGACATCCAATCACTTGGGCTGGACGGTAGAGCGACGGTCTCGCTTCATGCAGGTCGGCGTTCAATCCCCGACAGTCCAAGTGGTTGGGCACCATTCCTTCCGAACCCCCGTCCCATCCCAAATCCTTATCCTGACCCCTTCCAAGTGCTATATAATCGTAATGGCTTGGCGCTTTCCCCCTGATAGTTCAATTCAAAAAAATTCCAGCTGGAGACCTCGCCTCTGACTGTGACTCTTTGTCTTCTGTCCGTCAGGTATTCCCTTACATAGTTTAGTGTTTTCCCAATTATCCAAATTTGTTTCTCCATCTTGAACACGAGCCTTTCATGAGGAACAATAACAAATGCCTTTTGACAGTCTAGGAAAATGCAATCTACCCAGCCATCTTTTTCCTGTCTCATTCTAGTAACCTTATCATAACCATCAATTTTGTCAGGCATGACTTTCCCTTTATAAATCCATACTGCCGTTCTGTTATACAGTTTATCCTCCCTAGATAGTCCACTACTCTCGACCTGATGACTCTCTCACTAGCACTTGGCTGGGAATACTTGTCAGTGACACTGGTCTGTAATTTAGTGCCTCCTGTCTGTCCCCCTTTCTTAAATATTGGGACTACATTTGCCTTTTTCCGTATTGGTGGGGAGGGTTGTAGGTGGAGGGAACTCCTTGAGAGGAGAGAATTCTGTTGCAGGTTGGGTGAGTGGCAGAGAGGAAGGGGGGGGGGGACAGGAAGGGGCAGAGAGAGGAGGGGGATGAGGACAGGAAGGGGCAGAGGGAGAGGAGGACAGAAGGGGAAAAGAGGAGAGGGGAAGGGAGGAGGGGGAGGGGAAGGATGAAGGGGAAAGCCGGGGAGGGGGAAGAGAGTAGAGGGGGAATTAAGCGAAAGGGGAAAAGTAGGAAAGAAGATGGGGATGAGGGAGGGGAAGAGAGGAGGAGGGGGGAGAGAGTGGATGTAGTCGAGTTCCCCTCATACACTAAATAATACTGTAAATAATGAATTAAAAAGTCCCCTCATGGCTGTCAACCAACAAGCTCACACTAAACACAGAAAATACCTACGACATTTTATTTCGTAGTAAATCATCAAATCAAATTCAACTTCACATAGACAATGTTAACATTAGCAATATAAATGAGAGGAAGTTCCTTGGCCTATACATAGACAAGAGACTCAACTTCAGTACCCACATACAACACTTAGCCAAAAGGTGTCTCAAAAACGGTCGGTATATTTTCTAAAATCATATAGTATAGTCCCCATACTGCTCTCTTCTCATTATACTACGCACTAATCTATCCCTATCTTAGATACGGTATCTGTGCCTGGGGTTGAACCATTGCAAATTACCTCAAGTCCATCATCACTCGGCAAAAAATCTGCTATCAGAACTATAACAAACTCTGTCTTGAGAGAACACACAGCCTCTCTGTACAAGTCCCTTACCATGCTAAACATACACTCACTCCACACATTCTCATGTGATATTTACATATGCAAAACCTTGTTTCTAAATGTTAATCTTGATTTGAAACTTTTCCTTTATAGTTGTAATAGAACCCATGAGCACCACGCCAGAAATCTCTCTTTGATATCTCCAGTCACACTAAATCTCCGCAAGGACTCCATACAAATACAAGGACCCGGTCTATGAAACTCACGCCCTGATTAATTAAAAAACTGTCCAACATATTCAAAAATAAAACCAAAAAGTACCTAATTTCATCCTCATAGTTTCCTACCTTGTTCTTCAAACTCACAGTACAGTAGTACAGTATCTTGTACTACCCACTTCCCCCAATATTAGTACTCGAGACATATCTTCACCAGTGTAATCACCTCTGTCAATTAATATTGTAGTTATACAGTGATATAAAATTTGCTACACTGTACCTTTTCATCTTACCTGATATATTAGGAACGAAACCACACACCAGAAGATGAGGAAACGACGACGTTTCGGTCCGTCCTGGACCATTACCAAGTCATATAGATTGTGATAATGATCCTGGACGGACCGAAACGTTGTCATCTCCTCATCTTCTGGTGTGTGGTTTGGGTCTCATATCTTCAAGCCATATCATTGTGACTCATCGTCTGATATGTTAGATTAAGGACCTGCTAGTGGGCCAGCTATGAGGACCTGCTAGTGGGCCAGCTATGAGGACCTGCTAGTGGGCCAGCTATGAGCTTACGTCCAGCGCAGCAATATTCCTGTCACAAAAGCAAGCAAAGGACCTGCCCGGAACGCTATGCGTGTTAGTCGCTTTGCAAGAACGTAAAAACATCAATCTTATGTAATCTCACAAGCCCATTGTACCTTCTTGTAAATATAAATTATTGTTATTATTATCATAGTTGAGCCACTGGGAGAGGGAGAGGGAGAGGGCAGGTGGAGAGAAGAGAGGGAGAGGGCAGGTGGAGAGAAGAGAGGGAGAGGGCAGGTGGAGAGAAGAGAGGGAGAGGGCAGGTGGAGAGAAGAGAGGGAGGGTCTCCACCGCCCTACTTGCTGGCGTGCGTGGGGGCTTCCCTGACCTCAGAGCTCAATATATATAACCGCAGCTCACACCAACTTTGTCAGCTGGTCACGTCGTGTTCCAGCTCGACCAACACCCCCAACTCTCTACACGTCCGTCCACCTCACTTGCTGGTCCTTACCACAAATATAGTCGCTACTTCGGACCAATACAACGCAATGTACTAACCACTATACGATCACGGCCCCGCCCCGCTCCTGTGCCAGGTAAGTCCACAACGGGCTCACCATAGCCCGTGCTACTTGGAACTTTTTGTTCCGAGTAGCGAATTTTAAACAACAAACAACATGGGACCAACAATCCTTGTTACACCCACATTCCTCCTCCACATTTGTTTCTGAATACAACCAATTTCTCTTCCGAATACACTATGCAAAATAAATGAACTGAAAGGTCACAGAAGGTGAATGAAATAAGTGTTGATTCAGCAGTACACTTAAATACGTGTGTGATAAAAGTCAGATCTCTAATTCAGGTGTTACGGAGCCTTGACATTTGATCCGGTGAACTCAAAATCACTAGTGATGGCTTCCAGTCATCACTAGTGATGGCTTCCAGTCATCACTAGTGATGGCTTCCAGTCATCACTAGTGATGGCTTCCAGTCATCACTAGTGATGGCTTCCAGTCATCACTAGTGATGGCTTCCAGTCATCACTAGTGATGGCTTCCAGTCATCACTAGTGATGGCTTCCAGTCATCACGATAACAATATATATTACACTTTTTGTTAGTAATAAATTTCTCCTCCCAAAAACATTTAGTTTATATTGTATCTAATTCTTCGTTTAAACGTTTATCTTAGCGTTGGTGTGTGTATTTATTTACTATTTGTATTTACTACTTGTGCCTGCTGGATCAAGTTGTTAGCTCTTGGACCCCGCCTTTCTAACCGTCATTTATCTAATGTACTGACTCCCGACCCATTTGTCCTCTATCATATCTACTACATATTTCTCTCTCTCTCTCTCTCTCTCTCTCTCTCACACACACACACAATAACAGAGATCAAGTGTTTCAGTTGATTGATAGTTGAGAGGCGGGACTAAAGCGCCAGAGCTCAACCCCCGCAAGCACAACTAGGTGAGTACAAACATCCCCATGCTGCAGCCCGTAGCAGCTGTATAACTCCCAGATACCTATTTACAGCTACGTTAACCGAGGCATCAGATGAAAGAAATACTACCCATTTTTTCAGCCTTGACAGGGCATCGAATCCAGAAAGCAGTTCACTCTGCTGCGAAGACCTGTAGTTCGTTTATATGTACTCACATAATTATACTTGCGGGGCGGGGGTTGAGTTTCGGCTCTTTGGTCCCGCTTCTCATTCGTCAATCACCTGGTGTACAGGTTCCTGAGCATACTGGGCTCTATCATAGGTTCATGTTGGGTACATTGTGTATTAGAGCCGATTCAACAAGACGGCGTCTGTGTAGAGTAGAGGCAGGAAAGATTATTTTGGAGGAAAACCAATCAATGGGATGATTGGAATCCCTCACGTGGCAGAAGAGAGCATTGTTAGTGTCTGCAGACTTAACACTTCTCTTGTGTTCTTTAAGTCTGTCATTCAGTGTACGGCCAGTTTCGCCAAAGTATTGGAGAGGACAAGACGAACAGGAAATAGAGTAGACACCAGCAGCATTCGAAGCAGGAGGAGCAGTGTGAACTAGATTGCTATGAACTCCAACATGAACTTGAGTCCTGGCTTTGTTGCTGTGGACTCTTCCCTTTCACAGTATATACTCAAATACTCTAATCTTTCTAACAAACGTGACATTACATAAGCTTACCCCTTCCATTTATCTTTCTTTCTCTTTTCTCTCTTTTTTTCTGTTCATTGTCTTCTCCTACGTTCCCTTGCTTTCCTCTTCTTATTCCTATTATTTTCTCCTTCTCCTTAAGTGGTTGTAATAGGAACTGCCTCGTATGGGCCAATAGGCCCTCTGCAGTTCCTACTACTTCATCTTACTTTGCTCCTCATCTCTCTCGTGCCTATTTATTGCCTGTCTCTACTTCCTCATCACAATCGACTTGAGAATGGTCCCGGACGGACCGAAACGTCGTCGTCCCTTCACATTCTAGTGTGTGGTCTGGTCATCAAGTAGCCTTTCCATGTAACTCATACCTCTCAGTTCTGGGACTATAGTCTGGTGGCATACCTCTAAATTTTATCTAACTTTCTCTTGTATCTGACTAGGTATGGACTCCAGGCTAGAGCTGCATACTCTAGGATTGGTTTGTCGTAAGTGGTATACAAGGTTCTTAATGATTTCTTACACAAGCTTCTAAAATCAGTTCTTATGTTGGCCAAGCTAGCATATGCCACTGATTATATTCTTTTGATGTTGGCTTCTGAGGATAGAATAGGTGTGATATCAACCTCCAGATCTCTCTACTTGACTCTTGAAGGATTTCACCTGCCAGATGGTATCTTGTGTTTGGCCTGGTCCCTTAACCTATTTACATTACTTTACACATGCAGGCGGTGACTCACAATAACGTGGCTAAAGCATGTTGACCAAACCACACACTAGAAGGTGAAGGGACGACGACGTTTCGGTCCGTCCTGGACCATTTTCAAGTCGATTGTGAGAATGTATAGTGATCGACTTGAGAATGGTCCAGGACGGACCGAAACGTCGTCGTCCCTTCACCTTCTAGTGTGTGGTCTGGTCAAGTTACTTTACACAAATTTATTGCGATAAACTCTGGTAGCTTAAAAAAATCGAAATTCCCCCAGCAACAAAATCAAATTATATATGATGAATCATTCTTTCAGTTTGTATAGGTCATGTAGTCTCTTATTAATACTATCTTCCTCCGTCTTAATTTTGTTCATAATTTTCGTATCAGTAAACGTTGAAAAGAACGAGTCTATACCCTCTGAAAGATCGTTTACATATATCAGAAACCGGATGGGTCGAAGTACGGAGCCCTGTGGGACTCCGCTGGTGACATCTGGCCACTCTGATGTCTCACTCCTCAAAGTTATTCACTGTTTGCTATTGTTTAGAAACTCCTTTATTCACTGGAGCAACTTACATGTTATTCCTTGCTTTTCTCCAACTTCTGTATCAGCCACTTTTTGTCAACCTGAGTCAAAGGTTTTCTAACAATCCAAGAAAATGCCGTCTGCCCACTCTTCTCATTCTTGCCTAATTTTAACGCCTGGTCAAAGAATTCTATTAAACATGTGAGGCACGATTTACTATCCCTGAACCCATGCTGGTGGTGTGTTACAAATCTCCTTCTCTCAACGTGTTCAACAAGCGTTTTCCTCACACTCTTCTCCATAACCTTGCACGCTATACCAGTTACGGACACTAGCCTTTATTTCAATGCCTCCTGCATGTCATCTTTTTTTGTATTTTGGAACTACATTAGCTGTCTTCCAACTTTCCGGTAGGTCTCCTATTTCCAGTGATCCATTGTACACCATAGAGAGTGGCGCACACAGTTCTTCTGCATCCTCTTTTAGTATTCATGGTGAGATTCTGTCAGGCTCAACAGCCTTCGTCACATTGAGCTCCAACAGATTCCTTTACACCTCATCTCTGACAAGTCCCAATTCTTTCAAGATTGCTGGGTTTAGCGCCTCATTTTTCATTACAAGGAATTCTCCGTGCTCCATTGTGAAAACCTCCTGGAATCTCTTGATGAGTTCTTCACACACCACCTTGTCATTCTCTGTGTATCTGTTCTCCCCTTTTCTCAGTTTCATCACTTGTTCTTTCACTGTGGTTTTCCTCTTGATGTGGCTATGGAGAAGTTTTGGTTGGGTCTTGGCTTTATTTACTTGCTAAGTCATTTTCATACTGTCTCTCCACTTTTTTGCCTCACAGAACCCCATCACTCATCCTGAGTGAGGATGGAATACCTGAGGTATTCCTTCCTGGCCATCCTATAACTCCCTCTGCTCTCTTACTTCTGTAGTTTCTCCACATTCTTGAACTTAAATACCTTGTTTACTTACATGCTTTTTTGAACAATGGATTCCTCTGTTGCATTTATTTTTTCTCATTTTGAGCTAGGATTAACTTCTCTGATGCCTCCTGACACTTCTGGGTGATGTAGTCCATCTTGTACAGTCTTTTCTCTGAGTTCTGTTTCCCATCGTATTTCCATCATGAACTTCATTCTCACGGGGCTTCTAATTTGACTTCCCTCATGTCTGACTCGTTCAGAGTGAATATAAAGTCATGTCTAGTTGTTTGTCGTTGCCTCTCATTCTGGTGGGTCCGTTGATATGTGCGCTCAGAAAGTTTCTTGTCGCCACGTACAATAGTTTAGCTCTCCATGTATCTGCACCTCCAAGTTATTCTGTGTTCTCCCAGTCTTTCTTAAAGTGGTTGAAATTTCTCAAAATTAGAAGTCTGGATCCATTCCTGCAGGCAACTGAAGCTGTTCTCTCTATTAGGTGCCACGATGATTCTAACATACTCCTCTCTGGGCGTTTTGTCACTTAACGGTGGGTTATAAATTACTATTATCTTATGTCTGCAAATTGTCATAATGCTTGCTACATAGTCCTTGAACCCTGTACAGCCCAGGATATCCATCTCTTCGAAACTCCAGTCCTTCCTTATCATCTGGGCCACTCTTCCTCTTCCTTCCCACTCTTTCCTCAGTATATAGTAGTCCTGCAGAAACACTGCATTTGTAAGGATGGCCTGACAATTTTGTTTCTGTTGTGTTATTATATATGCTCCTCACACAATGTTCTTTATGTGGTCCTGAGGTGACAGTTTTCCGTCCAATATCACCTAAAGATCTCTTTTTCAGAATTATTTTAAAGCTGTTATGCATAATTTGTAGTTTTGTGTGCCCTATTATCTTTTATTTCAAACTTCATAACACGGCATTTATTCACATTAAATTTCATTGGATAAGTGTTGTTCCATACACATATTTTGTTCAGGTCTTCTTGAAGGGCGTGACAATCGTTTAAATTTATCTTCCCCAGTACCTTAGCATCATCAGCAAACATGTTCATATAATTCTGTAATTCTGTTCACTGTAATTTTGTAGGTCGTTTATGTAGACGATGAACATTACCGGTGAAAGAACTGAACCCTAAGGTACTCCACTCGTGACATTTCTCCAGTCTAATACATTGCTTCTGATTACTGTCTTCAATTTCTGTCAGACAATTTTTCATACAAGTCTACCTCTAGTATGCGTTCATCTCCAGAACAACCTCTTATGTAGGATTATGTAGAAAGTCATTTTAAATGCAGTCAAACCAACCATTTCTTTCCTATAAAATCTTTGCTGCTCTATCATATAAACTAAGTAGATTTGATAAACAGGATCTACCTGTTTGAAAACCATAGTGTGTCTATCATTATATCATTTCTCTCCAGGTGTTGTGCCCTATTTGGTTTCAATTATTTTTCTAGTGTTTTGACTACTATGCTCGTTAATGATACAGGTCAATAACTAACAGGGTCTTCTCTGCTACCACTTTCGTAGATTGGTCTATGTTTGCCTTTTCCCATATACCTGATAAGACTCCTGCCCACAAAGACGACTCAAAAACTCGATTCAAGTCCGGTACTCAACCGAGATGCGAATTCACTCAGATCCCAAGAAAACACTTCATCTGGGACAACTGTCTTATTTCTACGTAACTCCTTGAGCGTTTTCTCCACTTTGTCTCGAAACACCTCTATGTACTCTATATTATTCTTTGAAATTCGTTATACGTCTGGTTCTCTGAAAACTTCGTTTTTTCACAAACGCAATTTAGAACTTTATTAAATGTTTCGCATATTTATTCTTCATTCTCCGTGAATGTGTTCCCCATTTTCAACCTCTGGATCTTATCCTTAACATGCAAGGTGTTTTTTAATGAATTTTTAATGTAGGCCTAGATCTGTTTCACTCTTATCTGCAATCCCTTTCTCAAACTTTCTTTCTGCCTCTCTTCTTATTGTCTATAATTGTTTCTTACTTGTTTACTTGTTTGTAACACTGGTATATTTGAGGGTTAGGCCTCTTTATATATTGATTCCATTTTTTTTCTATTGTCCTCTGGTCCTCTCCCATATTATGCTGGACCAGGGCTGCTTTCTAGTTCTGCACCTCCGTCTTGGTATAAATTTTGTTGTACCGTCATCATATATCTCATAAACTTTAGCATACATCTCATTTATTGCTTAGCTTTTCATTTATTTCTTAGCTTAACAACCTATCTTTCTACCCAACTTCATTAAAAACTAAATATCTGACAGACCACTGGAACATTATCTAACACAGTGCACAGTTACAAACCCATTAAGATTTCAACTTTGATTGAACAGAGCAGAAGAAGTTATTGAACACATGGGGGCAAAATCTCACTGAAGCGACCAGACGAGTCATAAATACTTCTACTCCGCCCAAGTAAAACAGAAACAAGCAACACTCAGTGGGCCAGCCAGAGGATAAAGGCCCGCGCAGGAATATCCCTGCAAAAAAAAAAAACATACTTTTTTGTAAAAATTATAGATTTCGTAAAAATTATAGATTATAATTCTTGTAATTTTCATTTTCAAAAGGACATGGTCACTCTTATCCAAGAAAGGAAGGGCTTTCACCCAGAACTCTGCAAGAACTCTTTAAATAAGAATGAATGTTTCAACACAGAATGTCCAGCTTTTCATATAAAAGGTACAGACGAATAAGACTGACAAACCATCTCGATGAAAGCAGCCGCAACATTATTTACCTCGATGATTTTTTTTTAGCATGAGGAGGAGGAGAAGAATGGCTAAAAATGTCCAGACTCTACCACCAACTCGGCCAAATGTTGGAGAGGACCCAAACACAATGGCCTCCTTACCAGAGCCTCAGATATTAACACCAAGTAAAGCATCCAGCACTTCCATAAACATAACATCATTTTTATTTGCCAACATTCAGAGTATAAAATGACGCAAATCTAACAAAGTACACTTCATAGATGGCCTCTTTTATGAAGCAAATGCAGTGTTTGCTGCCGTAACGGAAATTCACACCAAGGACTACCATGATGGTAAAATATGGATTTTGGAGTGCAATCTTTTCTGATGTGAGAGGAAACACAGGCTACAGGGTGGGGTCAGCCTGTACATCAACGACACGCTCATCTGCACTGAGCTGCTAAACACCACAAACGATATGGTGGAAGTGCTAATAATCAAAATAGATATCTTAAATGTAGTTATTGTCCTTGTATATAAGTCACCGGAGGCAAACCATCAGCAGTTTAAAGACTTACTAATGGAAATAGAACACTGCTTAGAAAACCTCAAAAATTCAGCCCCAAACATCATCTGCTTGGGGATTCAACCTACGGCACCTGAAATGGAAGACCCTAGCTAATACAGTTGTATCAGAGAGAGTTCCGGGAATTAGCCTAAATGAACAGTCACATGCAAATGACCTGCTACGGATGTGAGACAGATTTGCCTTAGACCAGCAAATAGTAGAACCAACTAGGAAGGAGAACACGCTGGACCTCATATTCACTAATAATGATGAATTGATCAGGAACATAATGATTACAAATACCTGTTACTCAGATCACAACTTAATTGAAGTTATGACAAGCATGGGGAATAGACCTTCAAAACCAGTCCAGATTCCTAGTGGAGAAGATTTCAGCAAATTCAACTTCAATAATAAACAGATAAACTGGGAGCAAATAAACCAGGACTTCACAGAAATAAGCTCGGAAGAACAACTAGAAAATGCAAACCTGAACCAGTGTCTAGAAAAAATAAGCTCAGTAGCACTAGAAATATGCTCAAACCGCATACCCCTAAGGAAAAAGAGGAAGAGATGCAGATTGGAACGGGAACGTCGTTCCCTCTATAGGCGAAGAAAACGAATAGCGGAAGAACTTAAGAGTCGCACCCTATCTCAAGAACGGTGAAGAAAGTTAGGTAGAGAAATAGAAACAATTGAACTAAAGCTACAAGAATCATACAAAACCCATGAGAGGCAAAGAGAGCAAAAGGCCATCAGCAAAAGGAAGAGAAATACGAAATATTTTTTCTCCTATGCAAAATCAAGATAAAAAACCACATCTAGTATCGGGCCCCTGCGAAAGGGAGATGGAACTTTCACAGATGACAATAAAGAAATGAGCGAGTTACTTAGGAATCAGTACGACTCTGTTTTCAGCGAGTCATTAAACACACTAATGATTGATAACCCAAACGAATTTTTCGTGGATATGACACCAACATCAAATCATATATCAGATGTCACCCTATCCCACTGGATTTTGAAGAAGCCATAGACAGTATGCCTATGCACTCTGTACTAGGTCCGGATTCTTGGAACTCTATATTCATCAAGAACTGTAAAAAAAAAAACACTATCGCAGGCCCTTCACATTCTTTGGAGACAAAGCCTAGATGCAAGCATTATCCCTGACATACTAAAAACAGCAGAGATAGCACCACTCCATAAAGGAGGAAATAAGGCAGAGGCAAGAATTACAGACCGATAGCACTAATATCACACATCATAAAAGTCTTTGAGAGAGTGCTAAGAAGTAAGATCACAAAATACCTGTAATCACAGCATCTCCATAACCCTGGACAACATTGTTTCAGAACAGGGCGCTCTTGCCTGTCGCAGTTGCTGGACCACTATGACATGGCACTAGATGCCATGGAAGACAATCAAAATGCTGTGTAATTTACACAGATTTCACAAAAGCCTTCGACAATGTGACCGAGGAACAAAAAACACCACAATAACACCGACCCATGGTGTTATTGCACATAAAATGCGTTCAAAAGGAATTACCGGAAAAATAGGCAGATGGATCTACAATTTCCTGACTAATAGAACCGCCAATGTGTAATAGTCAACAAAATAAAATCCGGTCCATCAACTGTGAAGAGCTCAGTCCCCCAGGGTACTGTGCTTGCTCCAGTACTTTTTCTCATCCTCATATCGGACATAGTCAAGGACACAACCTATAGTACTGTATCATCCTTTGTAGATGACACTAGGATTTTTATGAGAGTAGACAACATAGAGGACACGGCAAACCTCCAATCAGACGTAAATCGAGTCTTTCTATGGGCTACATAAAATAATATGGTGTTTAACGAAGATAAGTTCCAGCTCATGCGCTTCAGACAAAATGAAAATATAAAAATGGAAACCACATACAAAACGCAGTCAAATCATAACATAGAACAAACAGGCAATGTAAAGGATTTGGGTGTACTCATGTCAGAAGACCTTATCTTTAAAGAACACAATAAAGTAGCCATCACAACTGCAAGAAAAATGACAGGTTGGATAACAAGAACTAGAGATGCTATACCGATGATGATACTTTTCAAGACACTTTTCTAGACGCTAGTGCTCTCTAAAGTGGAATACTGCTGCACAATGACTGCCCCTTTCAAAGCTTGAGAAATTGTTGACCAGGAGAGCGTGCAGAGATCCTTTACTGCTAGAATCCACTCAGTAAAACATCTAAACTATTGGGACCGACTAAAATGCCTAAATCTGTATTCTCTTGAGAGCAGGCGGGAGAGATACATAATAATTTACACATGGGAAAATATTAGGGGGGCTGGTCACAAACCTGTACACAGAAATAACACCACATGAGACCAGAAGGCATGGCAGGATGTGCAGAATACCCCCATTGAAAAGCAGAAATACAACAGGTACTCTGCGAGAGAACTCTGTCAACATCAGAGGCCCGAGACTGTTCAACACACTTCCACTACACATAAGGAACATAACTGGCCGACCCCTCACAGTGTTCAAGAGATAATGTTGACCAGACCACAGACTAGAAGGTGAAGGGACGACGATGTTTCGGTTCGTTCTGGACCATTCTCAAGTCGATTCTCAATCGATTTGAGAATGGTCCAGGACGGACCGAAACGTCGTCGTCCCTTCACCTTCTAGTGTGTGGTCTGGTCAATATTCTTCAGCCACGTTATTGTGATTCCTCACCTTCAAGAGATAACTTGACAAACACCCCCAAAGGATACCGGATCAACTAGGTTGTGATTCATACGTCAGGCTGCGAGCAGCCGCGTCCAACAGCCTGGTTGACTAGTCTAGTAACGAGGAGCCCTGGTCAACGACCGGGCCGTGGGGTCGCTAAGCCCCGAAGTCACCTCAAGGTGACCTGAAGGTAACCACCCACCCAAGTGACCATGGAACGCTTCACGAAGCTCCGGCAGTGCTGCAAGTGCTACCAGTACTCCAACTACACCATGAAGTGCACTGAGTAAACACAGAGATACAGCCTCTATGCCCAGGAACACCACTACACAGACTGCACATCTTCACCATCGGTGTCTGCTCTTCATTGGCTCACCTGAACGTCTCCTCCGGCAGGAGGAGACAGTCAGGTGAGACGGCTACCGCTTCCTCCACCACCGTACCTCGATCAGCAAACCCACTCCCTTCGGAATTCCTGGTCTTACCTGGGAACACAAATGTGAATCACTCACCACCGCCCAGCCCCTGGGGACGCCGCACCCAGCTGAACGCATCTCTGACCACACCACCACCGACTCAGCCTGCAGCCTCTACCAAGATCAGCCTTTTACCCATCCTCCTTCAACTCGGCGACAAAATGTTGAGCAACGACATTACCCGCTACATCCAAGTCATCATCAGGCTGCTCGTCGCTAATGGACTTCCGACAGCTGCTGTTCCCGATGATCTTCTACAACTGCTACAGGATCCTCCATCCCGGGGATGCCTGAGCCGATCCCAAGAGAGCCCTCGCCATCCGGCCACAGCGACTCCACAGGCCCTGAGCTTGTCCCACTGACAGGGATGACAGTAGCCCCCAGGACAGCTGACCAGGACGACGAGACCGACTCTGAAGATGAACCTAAGAAAGCCGACCACAATGACTCGACCGACTCCGATGCTTTAATCGATGTCACAGATTAAAGCACACACACAAAGCCTCATGCAGCCGCCCGGGCTCCATCTTTCCCTCCAGATCCTGCACCAGCACCAACCGGAGTGACAGGCTCCCATGCTGCCTCCTCCGGGTATATCCGACGTGGCCGCACACTTTCCGGTGAGGACAGAGAGCATAACTCCATAATCTGGGACTACTGGGAATACAAGTGCAGGGAAGCAGGACTGATCCTTCACATGGTCGTCCCTCAATAACGTCGCGACTACTATACCTTGAAGAAGGAAATTCGACCAGACTACCAAGTTTGAAGAACTGGGATAAGGAAGCCAATTCTCTTATATCACCCGGACATCTCTCCCTAGACCGGACGATTGTGCCCAGCCCGCCGACAGCCCTGCTGACTCCTGTAGCACTGAACTGTGAGCGACGTGTGTACCCCATCAATTCACCAGTCTGACCAGTCTTATGGTGTCCTGATTGGATTGGCGCGTTCACGGATCACAACCCCTGATCTCCAGTATCAGCTATTGATATTGATAATGGCTCCAAAGAGCCTCCACTTACGGACTCACCATAGCCCGTGCTACTTGGAACTTTTGTTACAGTAGCTGAACCTAAAACAACAACCACCTTGTAACTTACTACAACCCCGCTCCAGTGCCAGGTCACTACAGGCTCACCATAGCCTGTGCTACGTAGAACTTTTTGTTCCGAGTAGCTGAATCTAAAACAATAACAACAACAACACCCTTTAACTATTCAAGCTCAACTTTTGATAATGTTAAGAAGAGTTAACGAACGGATCCATGGCGTCAGGCTAAATAAAATTATAAAATGAACTTTACAGAGTTAATTTTTTAACTTTCTTCTCAAGTGAAGAAAAATAGAGAAACTTTGCACTAAGAGTCGTTGATCTCACCTATTCTGTCTTATTCGATAATATATCTATATTATAAGAAAGATTGCCTGTCTGTGGGACATCGACTCGTGAGATTTAGATTTATATGAATTTATATAGAATTTATATTTACGTTAATTTATATATTTAGATAGCAACTTGTATGATGTTTAGCGGACTGTATTTCTGCAATATTCTCACAAATCGACTCCTTGCACATTAGGGGGGGTTATAATAAATTTATATATATATATGCAGCCAATCAAACTAACGTATTAAACTACATATATTAGTAATAATAATTTAGATCTTATCATATTGAACAGTAGGCTTAGTCCACCAGGTATAAACAAGAATGATGACACCAAATAATCCTCAGTTGAGACTAGCATCCACCACCCATGTACTGATGTAAAAAGATTAATACTTGCTTCCTCTTCTACACCTGTTAAAAGGACACGTGCTGTAAAGCCGGAATCCTATATATGACAGCTATATCAGAGAAAATACTGTATATTATATAAGGACCAAGAATTAATTACCTGGATTGAGTTGTTGCCTCTCGTGCTAACCGCTTCGCCCTATATCTACCTAACACTAACTGGCCAGAAATGATTAGATAATAAACGGATTTCGATAAGACACTTCCCTTGTTTAGATGTTGACTGCGTGTTTATGATGGAAGAAGCACTAATTTGATCTCCATAACACTTCGTCCCAGGGAGAATTATAGGAGCTGAACTCGCTCCTGCGACTCGGTCTAACAATGACTGACCTCTACCACTGACGCCCTGGCTCTCCTTGTCCAGATGTCAATAATTGGTAGAAAGGTCACATTTACTTTATTTTGGTACTGATAATTAAGTTAATTCAAGTGAGATGTTTTGATGATTTTAAAAGTCCAAAGACTGCAGTATTAAGAATAATTAATAATAATAGCTGGTGAATTTAAAGCACTATGTGGCAATGATATTCCGTTTTGTATTGAAGGAAAATTCCACTACAGGCTACATTTTCTATGGGTTAACATGTGTATACAAGAGCAGCAATATTATCTGCTTATTGTATTTAATATTAGTAAATGGTATCAGGTTTTCCGACACTGTTCAAAGCTGGAGACCACACGCTTGGGGCTGGCCTCACCCAAATTGGCAGAGGGAATGGTCTGGGGTACGGAATGTACATAGGCTGGTCGGGGTCGCCAGAATTCAAAAGGGAACAGCGAGCCAGTGCGACATGAAGACCCCCCCCCCCCCCTTCCTCCCCACAACGATTTTCGGCACTGCCTGCCAGCTACACAATTTTCATAACAAACTTTAACAAAAATTTCTTATAGTAATATGCATCAATATTCTATGACCTTCGGAAAATGAACAGAAATTTCACGCTGTCAAAAATTTGCCCATACTCACATAGGGAGTCGGTCGGCCGAGCGGACAGCACGCTGGACTTGTGATCCTGTGGTCCTGGGGTCGATCCCAGGCGCCAGCGAGAAACAATGGGCAGAGTTTCTTGCACCCTATGCCCCTGTTACCTAGCAGTAAAATAGGTACCTGGGTGTTAGTCAGCTGTCACGGGCTGCTTCCTGGGGGTGGAGGCCTGGTCGAGGACCGGGCCGCGGGGACACTAAAGCCCCGAAATCATCTCAAGACAACCTCAAGATAACATAAAACAGACGATTCTTCCACAGCTTCAGTGCCACGAGCCTTTATAAGAGTAAGGGTAACCATTCTTTTTCTTAGTATTCATCCTAATAAGCTCCTCTCACTAGCGACCATCCACACATTATACAATTATATTTTTAATAAGAGAGAGACAGGCAGTGTCCAAGATGAAGACAGAAACAAAGTGACTGACATACACACACACACACACACACACACACACACACACACACACACACACACACACACACGACACACACACACGACACACACACACGACACACACACACGACACACACACACGACACACACACACACACACACACACACACACACACACACACACACACACACACACACACACACACACACTTGTCTTGTGACCATCGTGTTGGGTGGACGCGGGTTGGGAGCTCCTGGTTCACTAGTGGAGTGGGAGGGGTAATCAGGCAACTTCGAAGTGAAAAAGTGTGTACAAGTGAATGAAAAACCTTGAGTTTTGGCCAGAGCCATAAGGTAGTGAAGAAAAACAGTTTAAATAGCGTAATTCAAAATAGTGTGCAGTGGCAGTGTGCAGTGTGGGAGCAGACCTCACCGACCTCTGACCGCGTGACCTCACCTCCGGCAGCAACCCTTCTACCACCACGTGGGACGACGATTGGAGATTCACTCACCTATTGTGTTAGCAGATTGTGCAAGGTATTGAGGAGCGCCTTTTTGGCTAGATTGTTACTGCAATGACTAGAAGGGGTTCAAGGTCAATCACCAGCAGGGATGAGGATGAGGACAGATTTATAGACAAATTAATAGGGAAATTTGTAGAGAGAAGGAGTGATTGGTTGGAGGATCTAATCCAGGGGATTAAAAGTGAGGTATTTCAGCAAATACAGGATGCGGTAGAGAGGCAGAAACAAGAACTTATGCTCTATGTTCAGGAAGAGATTAGGAAGGGAAGAGAGGACTGGGAGAGGGAATGTGCTCGTATCACAAACGAATTAGGAAGGATTAGCAGCATGGCTAAGGACAGAGGACTAGTGGGGGATGGGTTAGTGACTGCGGTTGGGATGGGGAATCCCCAGGGGACAGGCTACCAGCATGACAATGAATTACTGAGGAGACGGTCTATTATAATACATGGATTATTCGAATCTGGGGCACCAACAAGACAAGAGAGAATAGAAACAGAAAAATACGAATTGCACGAGATATTGAGGTGTATTGGAGCAGGAATGGCAGAACACGAGGTGGATATCAATCGCCGGGTTAGACCTTACAATTGTACCAAGAATAGACCTGTTCTGGTGCAATTCTCCAATGAGGAGGCAGTGGAGTACATAATGAGGACCAAGCATTTACTCAGAGGAAGTGAAACCCATTACAATGTGTTTATAGAGAGGTTTATGACGAAAGATGAGCAAATAGCCCACAAGAATAGATGGCAACAACGACACCGAACTAGCCTCTCAGGTAGTCTCACCTCCCAGGTCACATCCCAGGTCACCTCCCAGGTCACCTCCCAGGTCACCTCCCAGGTCACCTCCCAGGTCGCATCCTCCCCAACTCAGCCCTCCTATACATCCCCCCTGCCTCAGCCTCCCAAAACCCCCCTGTCCCTTCCACATTTGCACCTCCCCAACGATTCCCCTGCCCCTGCTACATCACACTTGTCAGCGACCCCAGTGGGTCAAGCCATGCCCTCCCCAAACCCACCTTCCCATCCTCCCTCCCCAAATACCCCTTCCTACTCCCCTGCCCCTTCTACCCCATTGACTTCAATTCCATCTACTCCATCCCAGCTTCCACTGCACCCCTCTTCCACTCACCCCCAAACCCCACCCAACCCTCACCCCTCCTATGCACCTCCAGCCCACATTTAACCCCCTCACCTTGTGACCCCCTAACACCTTCCCCCATCTCCCTCTTCCCCTCTTCTACCCCAAAACCCCCACCTACCCCCGATTCCCCCCTACCTAATATACCCTCTCTTCCACTCCCAGCACCCATGCTCCATTCTCATCTCAGCTCTCCGCCCTCAATATCCCTCTCCCCCCCAACCTCTCAACCTCTATCTGACTCTCAGTCTCACTATTTCTCAACCCCCCTATGCTATTCAGACCCCTAACTTTCAGACCCATTATGCCCTTCCTACCCCCTAGATGCCCAGACCCCATTCGCCTACCAGGCACTCCCAGGCACCCCCCTAGCACCCCCCCACTCACCCCCACAGCCCCCACTTGCCCCCCAGACACCCCCCAGTTCCCCCCAGACCCCTGGTGAAAGGGGTAACTCTGACACCCGAGTTTCCAAGAAGAGTCTCAAGGTTTGGTACACCAATGCTGATGGGGTAGCCAATAAAGCAGAAGAGATAAAAGAAAGAGTTAGTGAGGCAGACCCAGACATAGTGGCAATAGTGGAAACTAAAATAAATGGCATGATCTCGGATGCAATCTTTCCAGAGGGGTACCAGGTGATAAAAGAAAGGACACAGAGACAGGGAGGAGGAGTGGCACTACTAATAAAGCGGAAATGGAAGTTTGATGAGCTGGAAAATCCGGGTACCAATGAAAGCACAAGCTTCATACATGGAAGTCTGACAGTGGATGGGAAGAAGATTGTAATCTTGATACTCTACAATCCCCCACCAAACAGTAGAAGGCCCAGGCAGGAGTACGAGGACAGCAACAAGACATGTATGGATGAACTGCAGAGGGCAGCAACTTTAGCGCATAGAATGAGAGCAAAGCTGCTGGTCATGGGGGACCTAAATCACGGAGAGATAGATTGGGAAACGAGGAATCCCCATGGCGGGGAGGAGACCTGGGGAGCGAAGCTGGTAGACGTTGTTGACAGGAATTTCCTAACACAGCATGTGAAAGAAGATACTAGGGAAAGAGGAGGGGATACGCCCAGCCTATTAGATCTCATTATCACTCAGAATGTAGAAGACATCGAGCAGTTGGAACATGAAATACCACTAGGAGCTAGTGACCATTGTGTCCTAGTCTTTGACTACATGATGGAGTTTAAAATTGTGACCAAAGGACAAGAGGTCCGGGAAAGGAGACTTGATTACAGAAAAGGGGACTACAGAAGGATAAGGGACTACCTGGGAGAAGTGCAGTGGGAGGAAGAACTTAGAGGAAAAACAGTGCAAGGTATGATGAACCAAGTCATATTGAAATGCAATGAGGCTGAAGATAGATTTATTCCAACAATAAGGGAAAAAAGCAGGAGGGAATATAATAACCCATGGTTTAATAGACAGTGTCAGGAAGCAAAGGTGAGAAGCAGGAGGGAGTGGAGGAAGTACAGTAGACAAAGGACAGAGGACAACAGGATTAGATGTAACAGAGCTAGGAATGATTACATTAACATAAGACGAGTGTCGGAAAGAAATTATGAGAATGATATTGCAGTTAAAGCGAAAAAGCAACCAAAATTACTACATAGCCATATAAGAAGGAAGATGTCGGTAAATGACCAAGTGACAAGACTGAGGAAAACAGAAGGGGCATATACAGAAAGCGACAAGGAAATCTGCGAGGTACTGAATGCAAAATTCCATGGAGTGTTCACAACCGAGCCTGAGCAGCTCCCATTGTTAGAAGAGATTACCCAAGATGAAAGACTATCAGATATAGAGGTGACAGCAGAGGATGTAATGAAACAGTTGACAACACTGGATGCAAATAAAGCTGTTGGACCAGACAAAGTATCACCGTGGATACTTAAAGAGGCAGCGCAGGCTCTCAGCGTGCCTCTGGCAATGATCTTTAACGAGTCACTTATGTCGGGAGAATTGCCCAGTTGCTGGAAGGAGGCAAATGTCGTACCGATTTTCAAAAAAGGTGATAGGGAGGAGGCACTTAACTACAGACCCGTATCACTGACAAGCATCCCCTGCAAAATACTTTAAAGAATAATTAGGCTAAGACTTGTTGAGCACCTGGAGAGCATTGGGTTTGTAAACAAGCACCAACATGGGTTCTGGACAGGGAAATCATGCCTAACAAACCTTTTAGAATTCTATGATAAAGTAACAAGGATAAGGCAGGACAGAGAAGGCTGGGCAGACTGCATATTTCTTGACTGCCAAAAGGCCTTTGATACGGTACCGCACATGAGACTGCTATACAAACTTGAGAGGCAGGCAGGAGTAAGCGGAAAGGCCCTAGTATGGGTGAAGAACTACCTAACAGGAAGGAGCCAGAGGGTAATGGTAAGGGGCGAAAAGTCGGACTGGCGAACAGTAACAAGTGGAGTACCTCAAGGATCGGTGCTGGGACCAATCCTCTTTCTAATTTACGTAAATGATATGTTTACAGGAGTGGAATCATACATGTCAATGTTTGCAGATGACGCAAAATTAATGAGAAGAGTTGTGACAGACGAGGATTGTAGGATCCTCCAAGAGGACTTAAACAGGCTGCAGAGATGGTCAGGGGAATGGCTACTGGAGTTTAACACCAGTAAATGTAAAGTTATGGAAATGGGATCAGGTGACAGGAGACCAAAGGGACAGTACACAATGAAGGGGAACAGCCTACCTGTAACGATTCGAGAAAGAGACCTGGGAGTGGATGTGACACCTAATCTAACTCCTGAGGCACATATAAATAGGATAACGACAGCAGCGTACTCTACACTGGCGAAAATTAGAACTTCATTCAGAAACCTAAATGAGGAAGCTTTTAGGGCGCTTTACACTGCCTACGTGAGACCCGTCTTAGAGTATGCCGCGCCATCATGGAGCCCCCACCTGAAGAAACACATAAAGAAACTGGAGAAGGTTCAGAGGTTTGCGACGAGGCTTGTCCCAGAGTTACGAGGGATGGGATATGAAGAGCGGCTGAAGGAACTGAACCTTACGACACTAGAGAAAAGAAGGGAGAGAGGAGATATGATAGGGACATATAAAATACTCAGGGGAATTGACAAAGTGGAAATAGATGAAATGTTCACACGTAATAATAACAGAACGAGGGGACATGGGTGGAAACTGGAAACTCAGATGAGTCACAGAGATGTTAGGAAGTTTTCTTTTAGCGTGAGAGTAATGGAACAATGGAATTCACTCGGGGAACAGGTTGTGGAAGCAAATACTATTCATACTTTTAAAACTAGGTATGATAGGGAAATGGGACAGGAGTCATTGCTGTAAACAACCGATAGCTAGAAAGGCGGGATCCAAGAGTCAATGCTCGATCCTGCAAGCACATATAGGTGAGTACACAAATACAAGATAGAGACTATGAATAACACACACGACACACACACACACACACACACACACAAATACAAGATAGAGACTATGAATAACACACACGACACACACACACACACACACACACAAATACAAGATAGAGACTATGAATAACACACACGACACACACACACACACACACACAAATACAAGATAGAGACTATGAATAACACACACGACACACACACACACACACACACACAAATACAAGATAGAGACTATGAATAACACACACACAGACACAGCGAGAGAGAGATAAAAGCAGACACATTCATAGGTAGATAAAGACATTATTCAAAACAGACGGTACTGGTACAAGGGCACACAGGTGGAAACTCAGTACTCAGATGATCCACATAGACATTAGAAGAATTTTTTCAGTATCAGAGGCAGTGATGTGGTGAAGGCAGACTCCATACACAGTTTCAAATGAATATATGACAGAGCCAAATAGGCTCAGGAATTTGAATCCCGCACATGACACTGTATGACACTGCCATCATGTGAGGTTGGTGGTTGAGAGAACCAAAGAGCTGAAGCTTAACCCTCGCAAGCACAACTAGGTGAGTACATACTGGCCATCGTCCGTATATGTTTCAGAAACTTGGACACAGGAGCTCTGGAGGCATTGTCTACAGCCAGGGTGAGACGCACTCACGTCAGCCCGCCCTCCTAAGGTTTCCCAACGTCACCAGACTGTCGTAATAAAGTCCCTTCTCCTAGCCTTCCAGAGGACCCAAAACAGAAGACGGGACAGAATGTCAACTGTGTGAGCCGCTACCATTTTCTAGTACGATATTTTTTGGCCTTAGGCAGAGAATACGTCAAAATGTGACGTACGTTCTTTTAAAAGGACTTTTTTTATTTATTTATGCATCCCTAGCAAATACAAGAAGAAACTAGAAAAATGTCCAAAGATATGCAATGAGACTCGTTCCTGAGCTGAAGTGATTGAACTCTGAGCAAAGACAGAACTTGACCTTACCACACTGAAGAAAAGGAGAGAGAGGGGAGTGGACATGATAACAACATACAAGATTCTAAAGGATATTAACAAAGTAGGCAAGGCAGCATTGTTCAAAGTTAGGAACAGTAGAACGAAGGGTCATAGAGATGCAAATGAGTCGGAGAGGCGCCAGGAAGAACCTTTACAGTGTTAGAGTTGTCAACAACTGGAACAGCTTAGACGTAGAAGTCCATGAAGCTAATTCTACTAAAAATGTAAAAGTAAATATGCTAAAAGCGTGAGAATTTAATTTTTAACTTTTGCCCTAAGGGGTGAGAGTATTGGGCAGCGTCACTCATCCTGTGAGTGGACACACCGCCATAGTGAGAGTATTGGGCAGCGCCACTCATCCTGTGAGTGGACACACCGCCATAGTGAGAGTATTGGGCAGCGTCACTCATCCTGTGAGTGGACACACCGCCATAGTGAGAGTATTGGGCAGCGCCACTCATCCTGTGAGTGGACACACCGCCATAGTGACAGTATTGGGCAGCACCACTCATCCTGTGAGTGGACACACCGCCATAGTGAGAGTACTGGGCAGCGTCACTCATCCTGTGAGTGGACACACCGCCATAGTGACAGTATTGGGCAGCAACACTCATCCTGTGAGTGGACACACCGCCATAGTGAGAGTATTGGGCAGCGTCACTCATCCTGTGAGTGGACACACCTCCATAGTGACAGTATTGGGCAGCACTAATCATCCTGTGAGTGGACACACCGCCATAGTGACAGTATTGGGCAGCGCCACTCATCCTGTGAGTGGACACACCGCCATAGTGACAGTATTGGGAAGCGTCACTCATCCTGTGAGTGGACACTCCGCTATAGTGACAGTATTGGGCAGCGCCACTCATCCTGTGAGTGGACACACCGTCATAGTGACGTATTGGGCAGCGTCACTCATCCTGTGAGTGGACACATCACCATAGTGACAGTATTGGGCAGCGCCATTCATCCTGTGAGTGGACACACCGCCATAGTGACAGTATTGGGCAGCGTCACTCATCCTGTGAGTGGACACACCGCCATAGTGACAGTATAGAGCAACGCCACTCATCCTGTTAGTGGACACACCGCCATAGTGACAGTATTGGGCAGCGCCACTCATCCTGTGAGTGGACACACCGCCATAGTGACAGTATAGAGCAACGCCACTCATCCTGTTAGTGGACACACCGCCATAGTGACAGTATTGGGCAGCGCCACTCATCCTGTGAGTGGACACACCGCCATCGTGAGAGTATTGAGCAGCGCCACTCATCCTGTGAGTGGACACACCGCCATAGTGAGAGTATTGGGCAGCGCCACTCATCCTGTGAGTGGACACACCGCCATAGTGACAGTATTGGGCAGCACTACTCATCCTGTGAGTGGACACACCGCCATAGTGACAGTATTGGGAAGCGCTACTCATCCTGTGAGTGGACACACCGCCATAGTGACAGTATTGGGCAGCGCTACTCATCTTGTGAGTGGACACACCGCCATAGTGACAATATAGAGCAGCGCCACTCATCCTGTGAGTGGACACACCGCCATAGTGACAGTATTGGGCAGCGCCACTCATCCTATGAGTGGACACACCGCCATAGTGACAGTATTGGGCAGCGTCACTCATCCTGTGAGTGGACACACCGCCATAGTGATAGTATTGGGCAGCACCACTCATCCTGTGAGTGGACACACCGCCATAGTGAGAGTATTGGGCAGCGTCACTCATCCTGTGAGTGGACACACCGCCATAGTGACAGTATTGGGCAGCAACACTCATCCTGTGAGTGGACACACCGCCATAGTGACAGTATTGGGCAGCACTACTCATCCTGTGAGTGGACACACCGCCATAGTGACAGTATTGGGCAGCGTCACTCATCCTGTGAGTGGACACACCGCCATAGTGACAGTATTGGGTAGCGCCACTCATCCTGTGAGTGGACACACCGCCATAGTGACAGTATTGGGAAGCGTCACTCATCCTGTGAGTGGACACTCCGCTATAGTGACAGTATTGGCAGCGCCACTCATCCTGTGAGTGGACACACCGTCATAGTGACGTATTGGGCAGCGTCACTCATCCTGTGAGTGGACACATCACCATAGTGACAGTATTGGGCAGCGCCATTCATCCTGTGAGTGGACACACCGCCATAGTGACAGTATTGGGCAGCGCCACTCATCCTGTGAGTGGACACACCGCCATCGTGAGAGTATTGGGCAGCGCCACTCATCCTGTGAGTGGACACACCGCCATAGTGAGAGTATTGGGCAGCGCCACTCATCCTGTGAGTGGACACACCGCCATAGTGAGAGTATTGGGCAGCGCCACTCATCCTGTGAGTGGACACACCGCCATAGTGACAATATTGGGCAGCACTACTCATCCTGTGAGTGGACACACCGCCATAGTGACAGTATTGGGCAGCGCTACTCATCCTGTGAGTGGACACACCGCCATAGTGACAGTATTGGGCAGCGCTACTCATCTTGTGAGTGGACACACCGCCATAGTGACAATATAGAGCAGCGCCACTCATCCTGTGAGTGGACACACCGCCATAGTGTCAGTATTGGGCAGCGCCACTCATCCTGTGAGTGGACACACCGCCATAGTGACAGTATTGGGCAGCGCCACTCATCCTGTGAGTGGACACACCGCCATAGTGACAGTATTGGGCAGCGTCACTCATCCTGTGAGTGGACACTCCGCCATAGTGACAGTATTGGGCAGCGTCACTCATCCTGTGAGTGGACACACCGCCATAGTGACAGTATTGGGCAGCGCCACTCATCCTGTGAGTGGACACACCGCCATAGTGACAGTATTGGGCAGCGTCATTCATCCTGTGAGTGGACACTCCGCTATAGTGACAGTATTGGGCAGCGCCACTCATCCTTTGAGTGGACACACCGTCATAGTGACGTATTGGGCAGCGTCACTCATCCTGTGAGTGGACACATCACCATAGTGACAGTATTGGGCAGCGACATTCATCCTGTGAGTGGACACACCGCCATAGTGACAGTATTGGGCAGCGTCACTCATCCTGTGAGTGGACACACCGCCATAGTGACAGTATAGAGCAACGCCACTCATCCTGTTAGTGGACACACCGCCATAGTGACAGTATTGGGCAGCGCCACTCATCCTGTGAGTGGACACACCGCCATAGTGACAGTATAGAGCAGCGCCACTCATCCTGTGAGTGGACACACCGCCATAGTGAGAGTATTGGGCAGCGCCACTCATCCTGTGAGTGGACACACCGCCATAGTGAGAGTATTGGGCAGCGCCACTCATCCTGTGAGTGGACACACCGCCATAGTGACAGTATTGGGCAGCACTACTCATCCTGTGAGTGGACACACCGCCATAGTGACAGTATTGGGCAGCGCTACTCATCCTGTGAGTGGACACACCGCCATAGTGACAGTATTGGGCAGCGCCACTCATCCTGTGAGTGGACACACCGCCATAGTGAGAGTATTGGGCAGCGCCACTCATCCTGTGAGTGGACACACCGCCATAGTGACAGTATTGGGCAGCGTCACTCATCCTGTGAGTGGACACACCGCCATAGTGACAGTATAGAGCAACGCCACTCATCCTGTGAGTGGACACACCGCCATCGTGAGAGTATTGGGCAGCGCCACTCATCCTGTGAGTGGACACACCGCCATAGTGAGAGTATTGGGCAGCGCCACTCATCCTGTGAGTGGACACACCGCCATAGTGACAATATTGGGCAGCACTACTCATCCTGTGAGTGGACACACCGCCATAGTGACAGTATTGGGCAGCGCTACTCATCCTGTGAGTGGACACACCGCCATAGTGACAGTATTGGGCAGCGCTACTCATCTTGTGAGTGGACACACCGCCATAGTGACAATATAGAGCAGCGCCACTCATCCTGTGAGTGGACACACCGCCATAGTGTCAGTATTGGGCAGCGCCACTCATCCTGTGAGTGGACACACCGCCATAGTGACAGTATTGGGCAGCGCCACTCATCCTGTGAGTGGACACACCGCCATAGTGACAGTATTGGGCAGCGTCACTCATCCTGTGAGTGGACACTCCGCCATAGTGACAGTATTGGGCAGCGTCACTCATCCTGTGAGTGGACACACCGCCATAGTGACAGTATTGGGCAGCGCCACTCATCCTGTGAGTGGACACACCGCCATAGTGACAGTATTGGGCAGCGTCATTCATCCTGTGAGTGGACACTCCGCTATAGTGACAGTATTGGGCAGCGCCACTCATCCTGTGAGTGGACACACCGTCATAGTGACGTATTGGGCAGCGTCACTCATCCTGTGAGTGGCCACATCACCATAGTGACAGTATTGGGCAGCGACATTCATCCTGTGAGTGGACACACCGCCATAGTGACAGTATTGGGCAGCGTCACTCATCCTGTGAGTGGACACACCGCCATAGTGACAGTATAGAGCAACGCCACTCATCCTGTTAGTGGACACACCGCCATAGTGACAGTATTGGGCAGCGCCACTCATCCTGTGAGTGGACACACCGCCATAGTGACAGTATAGAGCAGCGCCACTCATCCTGTGAGTGGACACACCGCCATAGTGAGAGTATTGGGCAGCGCCACTCATCCTGTGAGTGGACACACCGCCATAGTGAGAGTATTGGGCAGCGCCACTCATCCTGTGAGTGGACACACCGCCATAGTGACAGTATTGGGCAGCACTACTCATCCTGTGAGTGGACACACCGCCATAGTGACAGTATTGGGCAGCGCTACTCATCCTGTGAGTGGACACACCGCCATAGTGACAGTATAGAGCAGCGCCACTCATCCTGTGAGTGGACACACCGCCATAGTGAGAGTATTGGGCAGCGCCACTCATCCTGTGAGTGGACACACCGCCATAGTGACAGTATTGGGCAGCGCCACTCATCCTGTGAGTGGACACACCGCCATAGTGACAGTATAGAGCAGCGCCACTCATCCTGTGAGTGGACACACCGCCATAGTGAGAGTATTGGGCAGCGCCACTCATCCTGTGAGTGGACACACCGCCATAGTGACAGTATTGGGCAGCGCCACTCATCCTATGAGTGGACACACCGCCATAGTGACAGTATTGGGCAGCGTCACTCATCCTGTGAGTGGACACACCGCCATAGTGACAGTATTGGGCAGCACCACTCATCCTGTGAGTGGACACACCGCCATAGTGACAGTATTGGGCAGCGTCACTCATCCTGTGAGTGGACACTCCGCTATAGTGACAGTATTGGGCAGCGCCACTCATCCTGTGAGTGGACACACCGCCATAGTGACAGTATTGGGTAGCGCCACTCATCCTGCGAGTGGACACACCGCCATAGTGACAGTATTGGGTAGCGCCACTCATCCTGCGAGTGGACACACCGCCATAGTGACAGTATTGGGCAGCGCCACTCATCCTGTGAGTGGACACACCGCCTTAGTGACAGTATTGGGTAGCGCCAATCATCCTGCGAGTGGACACGCCGCCATAGTGACAGTATTGGGCAGCGTCACTCATCCTGTGAGTGAACACACCGCCATAGTGACAGTATTGGGCAGCGTCACTCATCCTGTGAGTGGACACACCGCCATAGTGACAGTATAGAGCAGCGCCACTCATCCTGTGAGTGGACACACCGCCATAGTGAGAGTATTGGGCAGCGCCACTCATCCTGTGAGTGGACACACCGCCATAGTGACAGTATTGGGCAGCGCCACTCATCCTATGAGTGGACACACCGCCATAGTGACAGTATTGGGCAGCGTCACTCATCCTGTGAGTGGACACACCGCCATAGTGACAGTATTGGCAGCACCACTCATCCTGTGAGTGGACACACCGCCATAGTGACAGTATTGGGCAGCGTCACTCATCCTGTGAGTGGACACTCCGCTATAGTGACAGTATTGGGCAGCGCCACTCATTCTGTGAGTGGACACACCGCCATAGTGACAGTATTGGGTAGCGCCACTCATCCTGCGAGTGGACACACCGCCATAGTGACAGTATTGGGTAGCGCCACTCATCCTGCGAGTGGACACACCGCCATAGTGACAGTATTGGGCAGCGCCACTCATCCTGTGAGTGGACACACCGCCATAGTGACAGTATTGGGTAGCGCCACTCATCCTGCGAGTGGACACACCGCCATAGTGACAGTATTGGGCAGCGTCACTCATCCTGTGAGTGAACACACCGCCATAGTGACAGTATTGGGCAGCGTCACTCATCGTGTGAGTGGACACACCGCCATAGTGACAGTATTGGGCAGCGCCACTCATCCTGTGAGTGGACACACCGCCATAGTGACAGTATTGGGCAGCGTCACTCATCCTGTGAGTGAACACACCGCCATAGTGACAGTATTGGGCAGCGCCACTCATCCTGTGAGTGGACACACCGCCATAGTGACAGTATTGGGCAGCACTACTCATCCTGTGAGTGGACACACTGCCATAGTGACAGTATTGGGCAGCATCACTCATCCTGTGAGTGAACACACCGCCATAGTGACAGTATTGGGCAGCGTCACTCATCCTGTGAGTGGACACACCGCCATAGTGACAGTATTGGGCAGCGTCACTCATCCTGTGAGTGAACACACCGCTATAGCAGCATGTACAACACTCTCCAATAAGAAGAAAACCCGCTGGGTTGTTCATCCTGTCACTTGTACCCAGACACAGCTGGGACTTGTCACTTGTACCCAGACACAGCTGGGACTTGTCACTTGTACCCAGACACAGCTGGGACTTGTCACTTGTACCCAGACACAGCTGGGACTTGTCACTTGTACCCAGACACAGCTGGGACTTGTCACTTGTACCCAGACACAGCTGGGACTTGTCACTTGTACCCAGACACAGCTGGGACTTGTCACTTGTACCCAGACACAGCTGGGACTTGTCACTTGTACCCAGACACAGCTGGGACTTGTCACTTGTACCCAGACACAGCTGGGACTTGTCACTTGTACCCAGACACAGCTGGGACTTGTCACTTGTACCCAGACACAGCTGGGACTTGTCACTTGTACCCAGACACAGCTGGGACTTGTCACTTGTACCCAGACACAGCTGGGACTTGTCACTTGTACCCAGACACAGCTGGGACTTGTCACTTGTACCCAGACACAGCTGGGACTTGTCACTTGTACCCAGACACAGCTGGGACTTGTCACGTGTACCCAGACACAGCTGGGACTTGTCACGTGTACCCAGACACAGCTGGGACTTGTCACTTGTACCCAGACACAGCTGGGACTTGTCACTTGTACCCAGACACAGCTGGGACTTGTCACTTGTACCCAGACACAGCTGGGACTTGTCACTTGTACCCAGACACAGCTGGGACTTGTCACTTGTACCCAGACACAGCTGGGACTTGTCACTTGTACCCAGACACAGCTGGGACTTGTCACTTGTACCCAGACACAGCTGGGACTTGTCACTTGTACCCAGACACAGCTGGGACTTGCTGAACTGTCTCAAGTGAACATTCACCCATTTTGCACCGGCAGGACAAACGTAAATTTCAGTTGTTGTCAAATGTTTATCTTATCAATAGAGAAGATAAACATTTGACAGCAACTGAAATTGACGTTTGTCTTGCGGGTACAAAATGGGTGAATCATTTAACTACAGTATCTATATTTGACAAATAGTATTTTCCTAAATCAAACAATGTGGCGTTAACAAATCCACAAGAGCCTTGATGAAGGCTCGAACCTATGCACTGGATGATCCCAGACGCGTTCTAGTCCACTGTACCACGACATGGTAAATAACTGCGATTCTTTATCATGTGGCACAGTGGACTAGAGCGCGTCTGGGAACACCTAGCGCATGGGTTCGAACCCTCATCAATTCCTGTGTGGATTTGTTCATTTGGTATATCACGCTAATGTAATTTCTGTGTGTATTTGAGGGTTTATTATTCTAAACATATTTCTAATGATTCAGTTTCCTTATCACGGTGATGTTGTCTGATGATAACTCTAATTTGTAGAAGAGTCTTGGGTATGAAGTATTCAATATGGTCTCCTTCAGCGCCTTCAGCAGCCAGCACATCTGTCCGTTCATTCCCACATATTCCAACATGACAGGGGATCCACAGGAATTAGACGATTCTTCCCTGATTGGTCAGTACTCTCACAGATTTGATTTCAGCGATTATCGCAAGGTTTTCTGCCTGCTTTTACTAAGGCCTTGTAGTGCTGCTTTTGAATCAGTGCAGATCACTGCACCATTAGTGCTGCCTTCAAGAAATCTTAATGCCAGAACAATGACAGTTAGCTCTGCTTGTATTGAAGAAGCATTGTTCTCAATATGTTCTCGTGAGAAATGAGTCATTGCGTTAATCTAAGAGCGTTCGGAAGGGGGGGGGGGCTAGAAGCCTATCTGGACCCTGCAAGCACCATCTAGGTGAGTACACACACACACAATCACGGTACCAAAGAGCCAAAAGCTCAACCCCCGCTAGCACAACTAGGTGAG
Organism: Procambarus clarkii; assembly: GCF_040958095.1. Classification (NCBI taxonomy): domain Eukaryota; kingdom Metazoa; phylum Arthropoda; class Malacostraca; order Decapoda; family Cambaridae; genus Procambarus; species Procambarus clarkii. The sequence goes on from NC_091202.1 coordinate 34,097,114, forward strand.
TACACCCACACACCCACACACACACACACACACACACACACACACACACACACACACACACAGTGTGTGTGTGTAATTGTGGAAACACAACTAGTAAACACACACACACACACACACACACACACACACACACACACACACACACACACACACACCGATTGGCGTGAAGTCACCAGTGGAGTCCCACAGGGCTCTGTACTCGGTCCTATCTTGTTTCTGATATATGTAAATGATCTCCCGGAGGGTATCGATTCATTTATCTCAATGTTTGCGGACGACGCCAAAATTATGAGAAGGATTAAGACAGAAGAGGACTGTTTGAGGCTTCAAGAAGATCTAGACAAGCTGAAGGAATGGTCGAACAAATGGTTGTTAGAGTTTTACCCAACCAAATGTAATGTAATGAAGATAGGTGTAGGGAGCAGGAGGCCAGATACAAGGTATCATCTGGGAGAGAGAATTCTTCAGGAGTCAGAGAAAGAAAAAGACTTGGGGGTTGATATCACGCCAGACCTGTCTCCTGCAGCACATATCAAGCGGATAACATCAGCGGCATATGCCAAGCTGGCCAACATACGAACGGCATTCAGAAACTTAACTAAACTAAAACTACCCGAGCTGAGAGGTATGAGCTACGAGGAGAGACAACGGGAATTAAACCTCACTTCGTTGGAAGACAGAAGAGTTAGGGGGGACATGATCACCATATTCAAGATTCTCAAGGGAATCGACAGGGTTGATAAAGACAGGCTATTTAACACAAGGGGAACACGCACAAGGGGACACAGGTGGAAACTGAGTGCCCAAATGAGCCACAAAGATATTAGAAAGAACTTTTTTAGTGTCAGAGTGGTTAACAAATGGAATGCATTAGGAAGTGATGTGGTGGAGGCTGACTCCATACACAGTTTCAAGTGTAGATATGATAAAGCCCAATAGGCTCAGGAACCTGTACACCTGTTGATTGACGGTTGAGAGGCGGGACCAAAGAGCCAGAGCTCAACCCCCGCAAGCACAACTAGGTGAGTACACACACACACACACACACACACACACACACACACACACACACACACACACACACACACACACACACACACACACACACACAGGAAGCAGCCCGTAACAGCTGTCTCACTCCCAGGTACCTATTTACTGCTAGGTAACAGGGGCATCAGGTGAAAGAAACTCTGCCCATTTGTCTCTGCCTAATCCAGGAATCGAACCCGGGCCACAGGATTATGAGGCCCGCGCACTGTCCACTCAACTACCAGACACCATCCACTTACACACACTGTGTGTGTGTGTGTGTGTGTGTGTGTGTGTGTACTCACCTATATGTGCTTGCAGGATCGAGCATTGACTCTTGGATCCCGCCTTTCGAGCATCGGTTGTTTACAGCAATGACTCCTGTCCCATTTCCCTATCATACCTGGTTTTAAAATTATGAATAGTATTTGCTTCCACAACCTGTTCCTGAAGTGCATTCCATTTCCCCACTACTCTCACGCTAAAAGAAAACTTCCTAACATCTCTGTGACTCATCTGAGTTTCAAGCTTCCATCCATGTCCTCTCGTTCTGTTACTATTCCATGTGAACATTTCGTCTATGTCCACTCTGTCAATTCCTCTGAGTATCTTATACGTTCCTATCATGTCCCCCCTCTCCCTTCTTCTTTCTAGTGTCGTAAGGCACAGTTCCCTCAGGCGCTCTTCATACCCCATCCCTCGTAGCTCTGGGACGAGTCTCGTTGCAAACCTCTGAACCTTTTCCAGTTTCATTATATGCTTCTTCAGATGGGGACTCCATGATGAGGCGGCATACTCTAAGACTGGCCTTACGTAGGCAGTGTAAAGCGCCCTAAATGCCTCCTTACTTAGGTTTCTGAATGATGTTCTAACTTTTGCCAGTGTAGAGTTAGTGTGTTGTGTGTGTGTGTATGTGTGCGTACTCACCTAGTTGTGTTTGCGGGGGTTGAGCTCTGGCTCTTTGGTCCCGCCTCTCAACCGTCAATCAACAGGTGTACAGATTCCTGAGCCTATCGGGCTCTATCATATCTACACTTGAAACTGTGTATGGAGTCAGCCTCCACCACATCTCTTCCTAATGCATTCCATATGTCCACCACTCTGACACTAAAAAAGTTCTTTCTAATATCTCTGTGGCTCATTTGGGCACTCAGTTTCCACCTGTGTCCCCTTGTATGTGTTTGTGTGTGTGTGTGTGTGTATGTGTGTGTGTGTGTGTGTGTGTGTGTGTGTGTGTGTGTGTGTGTGTGTGTGTGTGTGTGTGTGTGTGTGTGTGTGTGTGTGTGTGTGTGTGTGTGTGTGTGCGCGCGTATATGTTGAGAGAAATATATGTAATGGATATAATAGAGTAAAAACAGATTGGTTACAAAGGCGGGGTTCCAAGAGCTAATAGCTCGATTCTGCAGACACAAATAGTAAATACAACTAATAAATACGCCGACACTATTACATATATACATACGAGCGGACCTATGGTGCTAGGTGACTACGAGGACCTTTTTGTGCAAAGGGACATGACGAGGGAAGAGAGAGGGAAGGCTGCAGAAGCAAGGACGAGACACAAGGGAGGGATGGGAATGGGGAAGCCATGGGACTTGGCGCAAGTGGGAATCCCCTCACCAGCAGGCCAGTATCCTCAGGGAGAATTGATTGATGATTGATGAAGATTAAGCCACCCAAAAGGTGGCACGGGCATGAATAGCCCGTAAGTGGAGGCCCTTTTGAGCCATTACCAGTATCAATAGATGATACTGGAGATCTGTGAAGGTGCGACTGCACCCTGCGTGACGTGACGGGAGATGTCTCCCGTGTCAGAGAGGAAAGTAACAGAAGCCTCCCACCATCCCAACCCACGACCATTTCCCCGCAATCACCTGTACCTCCCAAACCAGTAGAGACCCTCCCCAGACCATGCCCTCCCTACCCTCCAACCCCAGGCCTCCCAATGTTTTCCCCTATGCCCTCCTTCCCCGACCCCTTTCTCCACCCCAGACCCTTCCTGTTCCCCCAGCCCCAAGCTCTCCTTCCTACAATCCTTGCTTTGGCTCCCCTTCCCTCCCAACCTTGACCTCCCTGCCCTTCCACCCCAAGCTCCCCTTTATTCCCCAACCCCTGACCTTCCTTCCCCCCCATCACATGCCCCCCTGCTCCCCCAACTCATGCCCTAATTGATCCTCCAACCCCAGACCCTCTCATCCACACCACCTCAGACCCTTCTGGCATCCCCATACCAGATCCTCCTAGCACTATCTCACCCCCAGATTCCCTAGGTCCTCCTCCCTAGGCCCTCCCACCCATGACACCCCTGGTCCTTCTACTCCAGTGGAATCAACAGAAACTGAGGATAGACAGAAGAGTGTCAGCTTCACGGCAATGCACTGGAACACAGATGGGATTACAAGCAAGGCAAGTGAAATTAGGGAAAGAGCAGAAGTCAACCCGGATGTAAATGGGCTCTTGGAAACAAAACTCTCAGGAATCATAACAAATATGGTGTTACCCCAGGACTACACTGTAAAAATTAAAGAGAGGGAGGCAAGGGGAGAAGGTGGAGTGATGAGAAGGGAATGGAGTTTAGAGATGGTTATCCCAGGCTGAGAGGGGTTCAGAGACTACATAAGAGGCACCATGACAATGGGAGGACCAAGAGTAATAGTTGCAGGGATATATAACCCTCCACCAAATGACAGAAGACCCCAGGCAAGAGTATGACAGAAACAACATGGCAGTTAACACTATAATTGAGAGAGCAGCCTCTGCTGCCTGTAGAAATAGATTCCATCTGCTTATCATGAGGAACTTAAATCACAGAAGGATAGACTGGGAAAACAAGGAATCACATGGAGGTGAGGAAACTTTGAGAGCTATATTATTGGAAGTGGCACCAAGAAACTTTTTAAGTCAACATATCAGGGAACCCACAAGAATAAGAGGCAACAATGAACCAGCGAGACTCGGCCTAGTCTTCACTCTGAACGACTCCATCATAACGGAAATCGGTTTCGAAGCCCCCGTGGGAATGAACGATCACAGTGTACTGATGTTTGAGTACCTGGTCGAAGTAAGGCTAATGTACTCAAGCAAGGGACCAAAAAACAAAAGGCTGGCATTCCGAAAGGGAAATTATGAGGAGATAAGAAAATTCAAACATATATAACTTGGGAAACAGAGCTCAGAGGAAAGATGGCCCAAGTGATGGACTACATCACTCAGAAGTGTAAAGAGGCAGGGGAGAAACAGATAAGTTTGTCCCAGTTCAAAAGGAAAAAAACGAAATGTAGACGAGAAACCCATGGTTTAATCAGAGATGTAAGCTTGCAAAGAAACTAAGTACAAGGACGTGGAGAAACTATAGAAACAACAGGACACTAGAGAGCAGAGAAAGATACCAAAGTGCCAGGAATGAATACGTCAGGGTGAGAAGAGAGGCGGAAAGACAATACGAAAATGAAATAGCATGTAAGGCAAAGACTCAGCCTAAATTGCTGCACAGCCACATCAGGAGAAAAACATCACTGAAGTAACAGGTAATGAGACTGAGGATAGGGGTAGACAAAGTCACTACAAACGACAAGGAAGTGTGCGAGGAACTTTTAAATTAATAAGAAATTCCAGGAGGTCTTCACAGTAGAGCAAGAGGAAATTCCCAGACATAAGAGAGGGAATATCTAACCAAATCCCACTAGATGAGTTTGTGATTACCAGTTGGGAGGTGAGAAAGCATCTGCTAGATTTGGAAGTGACAAAGGCTAAAGGCCTGGATGGAATCTCCCCTTGGACACTGGAGGAAGGAGCAGAAGCACTGTGCCAGCCACTCGTCATGGTGTATAACAAATCACTGATAATAGGTGAACTGCCAAAAATTTGGAAGATGGCTTATGTAGTCTCGATATTCAAGAAGGGAGATAAACAGGAGGCACTGAACTACAGGCCAGTGTCACTACCTTGCATACCATGCAAGTTGATGGAGAAGATTGTGCGAAAAAAGCTAGTGGAACATCTAGAGAGGAAGAACTTTGTAACACATCAGCGTGGATCAAATCGTGCCTCACAGGATTAATTGAATTCTATGATCAAGCAAAAAACAATCAGGCAAGAGAGGGCTGGGCAGCAGACTGCATATTTTTGGATTGCCGGTTAGCCTTTGACACAGTACAATACAAGAGACTAGTGTACAAACTGGAGATGCAGGCAGGAGTGAAAGGGAAGGTACTCCACTGGATAAGGGAGTACCTAAGTAACAGAAGACAGCAAATCACTGTGAGGGGTGAGGTCTCGGAGTGGCGAGGCGTCACCAATGGAGTCCCTCAGGATTCAGTTCTTGGACCTATATTGTTCCTGATATATGTAAATGATCTCCTACAGGGAATAGACTTGTTCCTGTAAATGTTTGCTGATGATGTAAAACTTATGAGGAGGATTAACACGGAGGAAGACAGTATGAGGCTACAAGATGACCTAAACAAACTGTAGGAATGGTCAAACAAATGACTCCTAAAGTTCAACTCAAGTAAATTTAAGGTAATGAAACTAGGTGGATGAAATATGAGGCCAGACACTGTATACCGAATGGGAGATGAAGTACTTCATGAAACGGACAGAGAGAAAGATTTAGGAATTGATATCACGCCAAACCTGTCTCCAGAAGCCCACATCAAAAAAATAACATCAGCGGCGTATGCGAGGCTGGCTAACATCAGAACTGCCTTCAGAAACCTGTTTAAGGAATCTTTCAGTACCTTGTATACCACATATGTAAGGCCAATCCTGGGGTATGCGGCCCCAGCATGGAACCCGTACCTTGTCAAGCACAAGACGAAGCTGGAACAAGTTCAGAGGTATGCCACTAGGCTAGTCCCAGAACTAAGTGGCATGAGTTATGAGGAAAGGCTGAGTGAACTGCACTTCACGTCGCTGGAAGACAGAAGAGCTAGGGGAGATATGATCACCACATACAATATTATCAGGGAGGGAATTGACAGGTTGATAAGAATGGATTATTTAACACGGGTGGTACACGCACAAGGGGACACAGGTGGAAGCTGAGGACCCAAATGAGCCACAGAGACATTAGAAAGAACATTTTCAGTATCAGAGTAGTTAGTAAATGGAACGCATTAAGAAGTGATGTGGTGGAGGATGACTCCATACACAGTTTCAAATGAGGATATGATTTAGCTCGAGAAGCTCAGGAACCTGTATACCTGTTGATTGACAGTTGAGAGGCGGGACCAAAGAGCCAAAGCTCAACCCCCGCAAGCACAACAAGGTGAGTACACACACACTCCAGGCCACCTGTGCACCACCGCCTCCACCACTTGGGTCTTCTTATGGTGTTGTGGGTGCTGGCTGGGACAGAGGAAGGTCGTAAAGCCCCAGTAGGCTTTACGACCTACACAACTCACTGGCTCGTCATGAACAACAAGTAACTACTATTATGTGACTGAGAAACCAGTTGAATGACGAAAAACAATGTATATAACGACAAATTGCTGCCATTTTGTAAAAGAAAATTTGTCAGAAAAGTTAAGAAGTATCCAAGAGATCTGGATATGGCTGCCTAATGTAGTAATTCGGTTTTCTTCAACGGCCTTATATAGTGTTCATCACGTTCATATCACAAATTTTGTGAAATTTTTTTCCTGCTGAGAGAGACGGGTATCTGCAGGGCTGTAGGCTGGGAGACTGACACGCCCGTCGCCGCCCTCCGACACGCCCGTCGCCGCCCTCCGACACGCCCGTCGCCGCCCTCCCACACACCCGTCGCCGCCCTCCCACACACCAGTCGCCGCCCTCCCACACGCCCGTCGCCGCCCTCCCACACGCCCGTCGCCGCCCTCCGACACACCCGTCGCCGCCCTCCGACACACCCGTCGCCGCCCTCCCACACACCCGTCGCCGCCCTCCCACACACCCGTCGCCGCCCTCCAACACGCCCGTCGCCGCCCTCCCACACGCCCGTCGCCGCCCTCCGACACGCCCGTCGCCGCCCTCCAACACGCCCGTCGCCGCCCTCCAACACGCCCGTCGCCGCCCTCCGACACACCCGTCGCCGCCCTCCGACACACCCGTCGCCGCCCTCCGACACGCCCGTCGCCGCCCTCCAACACGCCCGTCGCCGCCCTCCAACACGCCCGTCGCCGCCCTCCGACACACCCGTCGCCGCCCTCCGACACACCCGTCGCCGCCCTCCGACACACCCGTCACCGCCCTCCAACACGCCCGTCGCCGCCCTCCAACACGCCCGTCGCCGCCCTCCGACACCGACAGCGACCACCAGGGGAATCCACAAGGGGGGGGGGGGGAGGAATCCCTTGTGAAGCAGACACGGTCAGCAGTAATTGGGTTACAGCAGGAATGAGAAATGAAGCCATACCTCACGACGGCTGGCGACGAGGCCCCCTGGCGAGTCACCCTCCCTCACGCAGCCTGAGGTAGTCACCCTCCCTCACGCAGCCTGAGGTAGACACCCTCCCTCACGCAGCCTGAGGTAGACACCCTCCCTCCCTGCCTGAGGTAGACACCCTCCCTCCCTGCCTGAGGTAGACACCCTGTTTAGATTATTATTTTAGGTATTGACCCTGACAGTGTGTGAGACGCCCTACTGTATGTGTGTGTGTACTCACCTAATTGTACTCGCCTAATTGTGCTTGTGGGGGTTGAGCTTTGGCTCTTTGGTCCCGCCTCTTAACCGTCAATCAACTGGTGTACAGATTCCTGAGCCTACTGGGCTCAATCATATCTACGTTTGAAACTGTGTATGGAGTCAGCCTCCACCACATCACCTCCTAATGCATTCCATTTGTTAACTACTCTGACACTATAAAAATTCTTTCTAACGTCTCTGTTGCTCATGTGGGTACTCAGTTTCCACCTGTGTCCCCTTGTTCGTGTCCCACCCGTGCTGAAGAGTTTGTTTTGTCCACCCTGTCAATTCCCATGAGAATTTTGTAGGTGGTTACCATGCCTCCCTTTACTCTTCTGTTTTCCAGGGACATGAGGTTCTGCTCCTTAAGCCATTCCTCGTAGCTCATACCTCTCAGTTCCGGGACGAGCCTGGTGGCATACCGCAGAATCTTCTCTAACTTTGTCTTGTGTTTAACTTGGTATGGACTCCAGGCTGGAGCTGAATATTCCAGGATTGGTCTGACATAAGTGGTATACAGGGTCCTGAACGATTCCTTACACAAGTTTTTAAAGGCAGTTCTTATGTTGTCCAGTCTAGCATATGCCGCTGATGATATTCTTTTGATGTGGGCCTCTGGGGACAGGTTCGGTGTGATATCAACCCCCAGATCTTTCTCATTATTTGACTCTTGCAGGATTTCACCTTCCAGATGGTACCTTGTGTTCAGCCTCTTGTTCCCTTCGCCTAATTTCATTGCCTTACACTTTGCTGAGTTGAACTTTAGCAGCCATTTTCTAGACCATTCCTCCAGTTTGTCCAGATCATCCTGTAGTCTCTGTCTATCTTCATCCGTCTTAATTCTTCTCATAATATTTGCATCATCAGCAAACATTGAAAGGAACGGGTCTATACCCTCCGGAAGATTGTTTACATATATTAGAAACAGGATGGGTCCAAATACTGAGCCCTGTGGGACTCCGCTGGTGACATCTCGCCACTCTGATGACTCACCCCTCACCGTTACTCGCTGTTTCCTGTTGCTTATGTACTCCCTTATCCACTGGAGCACCTTCCCTTTTACTCCTGTCAGTTGCTCCAACTTTTTTAACAGCCTTTTATGGGGTACTGTGTTAAAGGCTTTCTGGCAGTCCAGAAAAATGTAGTTGGCCCACTCTTCTCTTTCCTGCCTAATTTTTGTTGCCTGGTCATAAAATTCTATTAAACCTGTGAGGCACGATTTACCATCTCTGAGCCCATGTTGTTGGTGTGTAACAAAGTTATTTCCCTCCAGATGCTCTACGAGCCTTTTCCTCACGATTTTCTCCATCACCTTGCATGGTATACAAGTTAGGGAAATTGGCCTGTAGTTCAGTGCCTCTTACCTGTCACCCTTTTTGAACATTGGGACTACGTTAGCTGTCTTCCAACTTTCTGGTTGGTCTCCTGTTTCCAGTGACCTGTTATACACCATAGAGAGTGGCACACTTAGTGCTTCTGCACCTTCCTTTAGTATCCATGGTGAGATTCTGTCAGGCCCAACAGTCTTTGTCACATTCAGCTCCAGCAGACACCTTTTGACCTCATCACTGGTGAGGTCAAATTCCTCCAAGGTTGCTTGGTTTGCCTCCTCCTCATTTACTGCAGGGGCTTCTCCTTGTTCTATTGTGAAGACCTCCTGGAATCTCTTGTTGAGTTCTTCACACACCTTGTCATTCTCTGTGTATCTGTTCTCCCTTTTTTCAATTTCATCACTTGTTCCTTCACTGCTGTTTTCCTCCTGATGTGGCTGTGAAGCAGCTTTGGTTGGGTCTTGGCTTTACTCACGATGTCATTTTCATTCTGTCTCTCTGCTTCCCTCCTCACTCTGAGGTACTCATTTCTGGCCCTCTGGTATCTCTCCCTACTCTCCAGTGATCTGTTATTTCTGTAGTTTCTCCATGTTCTTTTTCTCAATTGCTTCGCAACCTTGCATTCCTGGTTGAACCATGGGTTTTTCTGTTGTTTTTCCTTTTTCTCCTTTTGGACCAGGATAAACCTGTCTGCATCTTCCTGGCAATTCTGGATGACAAAATCCATCATGTCCTGCACATTCTTGTCTCTAAGTTCTGTTTCTGATGATATTTCCCCAGAGGAAGTTCCTCATCTCGTCATATTTTCCTCTTTGGTAATTTAGTCTTTTACCCCTCCGATCCCATCCTTGGATAGGTTATCCCTACCTCCACCAAGTACTCAAAAGTCAGTACACTGTGGTCACTCATTCCTATGGGGGCTTCAACTTGGACTTTCCTTATTTCTGACTCATTCAGGGTGAATATCAAGTCGAGTCTAGCTGGTTCATCATTGCCTCTCACTCTTGTCGGTTCCCTGACATGCTGGCTCAGAAAGTTCCTTGTTGCCACTTCCAAGAGTTTAGCTCTCCGCGTATCTGCACCACCATGTGGGTCCCCAATCTCCCAGTCTATTTTTCCATGGTTGAAATCACCCATGATTAAGAGTCTTGAGCCATTCCTGCAGGCAACTGAAGCTGCTCTCTCTATTATATTAATGGTTGTCATGTTGTTCCTATCAAACTCCTGTCTAGGTCTTCTGTCATTTAGGGGAGGGTTGTAAATGACTGCCACTATTATCTTAGGTCCACCCATTGTTATAGTTCCTGTTATGTAATCTCTGAACCCGTCACAGAGTGTGTGTGTGTGTGTGTGTGTGTGTGTGTGTGTGTGTGTGTGTGTGTACTCACCTAGTTGTACTCACCTAGTTGTGCTTGTGGGGGTTGAGCTCTGGCTCTTTGGTCCCGCCTCTCAACCGTCAATCAACAGGTGTACAGATTCCTGAGACTATTGGGCTCTATCATATATACACTTGAAACTCTGTATGGAGTCAGCCTCCACCACATTGCTTCCTAATGCATTCCATTTGTCAACCACTCTGACACTAAAAAAGTTCTTTCTAATATCTCTGTGGCTCATTTGGGCACTCAGTTTCCACCTGTGTCCCCTTGTGCGTGTGCCCCTTGTGTTAAATAGACTGTCTTTATCTACCCTGTCGATTCCCTTGAGAATCTTGAATGTGGTGATTATGCCCCCCCTAACTCTTCTGTCTTCCAACGAAATGAGGTTCAATTCCCGTAGTCTCTCCTCGGAGCTCATACTTCTCAGCTCGGGTACTAGTCTGGTGGCAAACCTTTGAACCTTTTCCAGTTTAGTCTTATGTTTGACTAGATATGGACTCCATGCTGGAGCCGCATACTCCAGGATTGGTCTGACATATGTGGTATATAATGTTCTGAAAGATTCCTTACACAAGTTTCTAAAGGCCGTTCTTATGTTAGCCAACCTGGCATATGCTGCTGATGTTATCCTCTTGATATGAGCTTCAGGGGACAGGTCTGGCGTGATATCAACCCCCAGGTCTTTCTCTCTGACTCTTGAAGTATTTCATCTCCCAAGTGATACCTTGTATCTGGTCTCCTGCTTCCTACCCCTATCTTCATTACATTACATTTGCTTGAGTTAAACTCTAACATCCATTTGTTCGACCATTCCTGCAGCTTGTCCAGGTCTTCTTGAAGCCTCAAGCTGTCCTCCTCTGTCTTAATCCTTCTCATAATTTTGGCGTCGTCAGCAAACATTGAGAGGAATGAGTCGATAGGTCCAAACACAGAGCCCTGTGGGACTCCACTGGTGACTTCACGCCATTCTGAGGTCTCACCCCTCACTATAACTCTCTGCTTCCTATTGCTTAGGTACTCCCTTATCCACTGGAGCGCCCTACCAGTTACTCCTGCCTGTTTCTCCAGCTTATGCATCAACCTTTTATGGGGTACTGTGTCAAAGGGTTTCCGACAGTCCAAAAAAATGCAGTCCGCCCATCCTTCTCTTTCTTGCTTAATCTTTGTCACCTGATCATAGAATTCTATCAAGCCTGTAAGGCAAGATTTACCCTCCCTGAACCCATGTTGATGGGTTGTCACGAAGTCTCTTCTCTCCAGATGTGTTACTAGGTTTTTTCTCACAATCTTCTCCATCGCCTTGCATGGTATACAAGTTAAGGACACTGGCCTGTAGTTCAGTGCCTCTTGTCTGTCACCCTTTTTAAATATTGGTACTACATTATCAGTCTTCCATACTTCTGGTAGGTCTCCCGTTTCCAGTGACCTACTATACACTATGGAGAGTGGCAAGCAAAGTGCTCCTGCACACTCTTTCAATACCCATGGTGAGATTCCATCCGGCCCAACAGCTTTTCTCACATCCAGCTCCAATAGGTGCTTCTTGACCTCATCTCTTGTAATTTCGAACCTTTCCAAGGTCACCTGGTTTGCTGCCACCTCTCCTAGCGCCGTAACTTTTCCCTGTTCTATTGTAAAGTCCTCCTGGAACCTTTTGTTGAGTTCTTCACACACCTCTTTGTCATTCTCTGTGTACCTGTCCTCGCCCACCCTAAGTTTCATCACCTGTTCCTTCACTGTTGTCTTCCTCCTGATGTGACTGTGTAGTAGCTTTGGTTCGGTCTTGGCTTTATTAGCTATATCATTTTAATACCTTTTCTCAGCTGCTCTTCTCACACTAACATAGTCGTTCCTGCTTCTCTGGTATCTCTCTCTACTTTCTGGTGTTCTGTTATTACGGAAGTTCCTCCGTGCCCTTTTGTTCAGCTCCTTTGCTTCCATACATTCCCTATTAAACCACGGATTCTTCCTTTGCTTCTCTGTTTTTTTCCTGTCGGGCTGGGACAAACCTGCTTACAGCCTCCTGACATTTTTGGGTGACATAGTCCATCATGTCTTGTACGGACTTGGTTCCGAGTTCTGTGTCCCAATGTATATCCCATAGGAATTTATTCATCTCCTCATAGTTTCCCTTTCAGTACGCCAGCCCTTTGTTTCCCAGTTCTGTTTTTTTTTTTTTTTGTGTGTGTGTGTGTGTGTGTGTGTGTGTGTGTGTGTGTGTGTGTGTGTGTGTGTGTGTGTGTGTGTGTGTGTGTGTGTGTGTGTGTGTGTGCATAATGGAGCACGAGCTGCGAAAGGAATGAGAGATGAACGGGAGGAACAAGCCATTCATCATCAAAGGTTCGGTTAGTGTGAGAAACAAAGCCGGACAGGAAGTGAGGATACAGATGTATGTGTAGATCAAAGCCTAATTCTAAGGAGCCTGATCTGTGATGATAACCTTTCAGCAGAGAGCCACAGGAGAACACAAGTACATGGGTTGATATACCCATACGTCCTGACATGATAAGGTCAGAGTATGTGTGGGCAGAGGTGACGCTGGGAGTGTGCCCGGTAATACCTATTCTGGGAGAACATGTACTAGGGAATGATCTGTGCGGAGCCAAGGTTAAGCCAGAGAGTATCGTGAGTGCCACGATGGATGTGGGCCACGAGGAGGATAATGGAACACCTCAGGAGATGGACCTAGCCAACACCCTTGAGCATGAACCGGAGGAGTGTGAAAATAGTGTTTATCCTGCCTGCGGATGGGGTCGTGGCAGAGGGTGTGGACTGTGGAATTATCGAGAAGAGATTCGCAGTATCGTCCTCACTCGAGGTTGAGTCGGAGTTGAAAGCAAGTGCGTTGCTCGAGGCCGACCTGATGCGAGGTGGAGGAACTATAGAGAGGGGTGAGGAAGGACCGTCTCTGCCCACACAGGTGGATGGAGGAACCCTGGTGGTGGAGCAGGAAATTAAGGAGGTGAGTGAAGGGATAAAGGGAGGAGTCCTCATCCTGAGTTCCCAGCTTGTGGTAACAAGGAGAGTGAGTGTAAGTTGAAGGAGCAGATAGAGGTGAAACCTCTGGCACTGTGTACAGGACAACTGGATGGCGTCGAGGAAGGTACTGGAGGAGCTGGAGCCCCACTAATCATGGTTGAGGAGAGCCAGGAAGTGGAGGTAACTATGTTGAACAGCTGTGAAGAATAATGTGGACAGACAGAAGAGGAGAGAGACGAGATGTCAACAGGAGGAAAGGTGTGCAGGAGATGAAGTTGAGTTGTGTGAGATTTTAGAAGTTGGTACACTTCAAGGGAGGCGGGAAGGAGAGACAGTGAAGGAGAGTGACGGTCGAGAGGAAGAAGTAGGAAGAGATGGGACGTACAGGGAGATGCTTGCTTGCTCTCCAGAAGAAGCAGAGCAGCAAGTACAGTTGGTACTTCAGCAAACCTTCAATGGAGTTCAATAGCAAGAGTAACGAAGTTGAGTGGAGCGAGAATGAACAACAAGAATGTTGCAAAAATGAAGGAGGGACAGAGTTGAAAGTTCGATGGAAGTTGAAGTTACTGAAAAGTCATAGAAAAGTTACAGAAAACGGGGTTACATACCCAAGGTCAGCTACACAATAGTTCAGAAAAGGTTTTGCCTAATTTAACATAAAATACACCAGTCTAGGAGCTGGTAACCCCAATAAAATTAACTCTCAATTAATTATACATTCAATAATATATTACACAAAACCCTCCTTACTCTTCTCGATACATTTGGCCCTGGACACCCTCAGGGCCCAGAGCAAACCTGTCCTCTTAAAAATAACGTCGCTTTTGGCCATTTACCAGTATGGCCGAAAGTGGACGTAATTTGAAAATGAAAAAAATGAAAATATATTTGGAATTTATTTTTTCAACAACAGTAAGTTAAGGGTCCTCTGATAGGTTAGGTAGACAGGAAATTCTCATAAAGCTTCAAAACGTTATGAAAAACGTTAGTTGAAAGTTTCTTCTCCTAACCTGTCCTCATAGGACGGACGACTCAAACAGAAAACGGAACAGAACGTCACTTTTGTGAGTCGATTTAATTTCAAATTACGTCCAAATTTGGCCATAGCGGCGCATACGAGCCAAAAGGGACGTTATTTTTAAGAGGACAGGTTGCCAGGAGGGAGGAAGAGTAAACAGAGGCTCGGCTAGTGGTCGTGGTGGTGACACTTGGAGCCCACAACGGGGCCTCCCACCACACAAATTTCCTCCTGCAATCAACAGAAAGCAGCGTGACTTACAACAAAGGAACACGGTCACTATTTGTTGCCACAACTTACAAGAATAAGGGAAGATCAGCTTTCGGTGTTTACATTACACATAATTTTGGCCAATGTTAGTATAGGATTTTATCGTTATGCTGTATGACCACAACACCTACAATAGTAAGCTGCGATACATTAGTAAGCATCATATTTCATGTGTAACACTTGTATTTTATGTGTTATTGTCAGTTACGGTGTAGCTTGTCGGCGGGTAATTTGTGATCCAGGACACCTCAGTTGAGCTAGGACACCAGGACCACCAGACGCCACCACACCCGTCCACCAGGACCACCAGACGCCACCACACCCGTCCACCAGGACCACCAGACGCCACCACACCCGTCCACCAGGACCACCAGACGCCACCACACCCGTCCACCAGGACCACCAGACGCCACCACACCCGTCCACCAGGACCACCAGACGCCACCACACCCGTCCACCAGGACCACCAGACACCACCACACCCGTCCACCAGGACCACCAGGACCACCACACCCGTCCACCAGGACCACCAGGACCACCACACCCGTCCACCAGGACCACCAGACACCACCACACCCGTCCACTTGGACCACCAGACACCACCACACCCGTCCACCAGGACCACCAGACACCACCACACCCGTCCACCAGGACCACCAGACACCACCACACCCGTCCACCAGGACCACCAGACACCACCACACCCGTCCACCAAGACCACCACACCCGTCCACCAGGACCACCAGACGCCTCTACACCCGTCCACCAGGACCACCAGACGCCACCACACCCGTCCACCAGGACCACCAGACACCACCACACCCGTCCACCAGGACCACCACACCCATCCACCAGGACCACCAGACACCACCACACCCGTCCACCAGGACCACCAGACGCCACCACATCCGTCCACCAGGACCACCACACCCATCCACCAGGACCACCAGGACCACCACACCCATCCACCAGGACCACCAGGACCACCACACCCATCCACCAGGACCACCAGGACCACCACACCCATCCACCAGGACCACCACACCCATCCACCAGGACCACCACACCCGTCTACCAGGACCACCAGGACCACCACACCCATCCACCAGGACCACCACACCCGTCCACCAGGACCACCACACCCATCCACCAGGACCACCACACCCATCCACCAGGACCACCACACCCATCCACCAGGACCACCACACCCATCCACCAGGACCACCACACCCGTCCACCAGGACCACCAGGACCACCACACCCATCCACCAGGACCACCACACCCGTCCACCAGGACCACCAGGACCACCACACCCATCCACCAGGACCACCAAACCCGTCCACCAGGACCACCAGACGCCACCACACCCGTCCACCAGGACCACCAGACGCCACCACACCCGTCCACCAGGACCACCAGACGCCACCACACCCGTCCACCAGGACCACCAGACACCACCACACCCGTCCACCAGGACCACCAGACGCCACCACACCCGTCCACCAGGACCACCAGACGCCACCACACCCGTCCACCAGGACCACCAGACGCCACCACACCCGTCCACCAGGACCACCACACCCGTCCACCAGGACCACCAGACACCACCACACCCGTCCACCAGGACCACCAGACACCACCACATCCGTCCACCAGGACCACCAGACGCCACCACACCCGTCCACCAGGACCACCAGACACCACCACACCCGTCCACCAGGACCACCACACCCGTCCACCAGGACCACCAGACGCCACCACACCCGTCCACCAGGACCACCAGACACCACCACACCCGTCCACCAGGACCACCACACCCGTCCACCAGGACCACCAGACGCCACCACACCCGTCCACCAGGACCACCACACCCGTCCACCAGGACCACCACACCCGTCCACCAGGACCACCAGACACCACCACACCCGTCCACCAGGACCACCACACCCGTCCACCAGGACCACCAGACGCCACCACACCCGTCCACCAGGACCACCAGACACCACCACACCCGTCCACCAGGACCACCAGACACCACCACACCCGTCCACCAGGACCACCAGACGCCACCACACCCGTCCACCAGGACCACCAGACGCCACCACACCCGTCCACCAGGACCACCAGACGCCACCACACCCGTCCACCAGGACCACCAGACACCACCACACCCGTCCACCAGGACCACTAGACGCCACCACACCCGTCCACCAGGACCACCACACCCGTCCACCAGGACCACCACACCCGTCCACCAGGACCACCAGACACCACCACACCCGTCCACCAGGACCACCAGACACCACCACACCCGTTCACCAGGACCACCACACCCGTCCACCAGGACCACCACACCCGTGCACCAGGACCACCAGACACCACCACACCCGTCCACCAGGACCACCACACCCGTCCACCAGGACCACCAGACACCACCACACCCGTCCACCAGGACCACCACACCCGTCCACCAGGACCACCACACCCGTCCACCAGGACCACCAGACACCACCACACCCGTCCACCAGGACCACCACACCCGTCCACCAGGACCACCACACCCGTCCACCAGGACCACCAGACACCACCACACCCGTCCACCAGGACCACCACACCCGTCCACCAGGACCACCAGACACCACCACACCCGTCCACCAGGACCACCAGACACCACCACACCCGTCCACCAGGACCACCAGACGCCACCACACCCGTCCACCAGGACCACCAGACACCACCACACCCGTCCACCAGGACCACCACACCCGTCCATCAGGACCACCAGACACCACCACACCCATCCACCAGGACCACCAGACGCCACCACACCCGTCCACCAGGACCACCAGACACCACCACACCCATCCACCAGGACCACCAGACACCACCACACCCATCCACCAGGACCACCAGACACCACCACACCCGTCCACCAGGACCACCAGACACCACCACACCCATCCTCCAGGACCACCAGACACCACCACACCCGTCCACCAGAACCACCAGACACCACCACACCCGTCCACCAGGACCACCAGACACCACCACACCCCTCCACCAGGACCACCAGACACCACCACACCCGTCCACCAGGACCACCAGACACCACCACACCCGTCCACCAGGACCACCAGACGCCACCACACCCGTCCACCAGGACCACCAGACACCACCACATCCGTCCACCAGGACCACCAGACGCCACCACACCCGTCCACCAGGACCACCAGACACCACCACACCCGTCCACCAGGACCACCAGACGCCACCACACCCGTCCACCAGGACCACCAGACACCACCACACCCGTCCACCAGGACCACCAGACACCACCATACCCGTCCACCAGGACCACCAGACGCCACCACACCCGTCCACCAGGACCACCAGACACCACCACACCCGTCCACCAGGACCACCAGACGCCACCACACCCGTCCACCAGGACCACCAGACACCACCACACAAGTCCACCAGGACCACCAGACGCCACCACACCCGTCCACCAGGACCACCAGACACCACCACACCCGTCCACCAGGACCACCAGACACCACCACACCCGTCCACCAAGACCACCAGACGCCACCACACCCGTCCACCAGGACCACCAGACACCACCACACCCGTCCACCAGGACCACCAGACACCACCACACCCGTCCACCAGGACCACCAGACGCCACCACACCCGTCCACCAGGACCACCAGACACCACCACACCCGTCCACCAGGACCACCAGACGCCACCACACCCGTCCACCAGGACCACCAGACACCACCACACCCGTCCACCAGGACCACCAGGACCACCACACCCGTCCACCAGGACCACCAGGACCACCACACCCGTCCACCAGGACCACCAGGACCACCACACCCGTCCACCAGGACCACCACACCCGTCCACCAGGACCACCAGACGCCACCACACCCGTCCACCAGGACCACCAGACACCACCACACCCGTCCACCAGGACCACCAGACACCACCACACCCGTCCACCAGGACCACCAGACGCCACCACACCCGTCCACCAGGACCACCAGACACCACCACACCCGTCCACCAGGACCACCAGACGCCACCACACCCGTCCACCAGGACCACCAGACGCCACCACACCCGTCCACCAGGACCACCAGACGCCACCACACCCGTCCACCAGGACCACCAGACACCACCACACCCGTCCACCAGGACCACCAGACACCACCACACCCGTCCACCAGGACCACCAGACGCCACCACGCCTGTCAACCAGGACCACCAGACACCACCACACCCGTCCACCAGGACCACCACACCCGTCCACCAGGACCACCACACCCGTCCACTAGGACCACCACACCCGTCCACCAGGACCACCAGACGCCACCACACCCGTCCACCAGGATCACCAGACACCACCACACCCGTCCACCAGGACCACCAGACACCACCACACCCGTCCACCAGGACCACCAGACGCCACCACACCTGTCCACCAGGACCACCACACCCGTCCACCAGGACCACCAGACACCACCACACCCGTCCACCAGGACTACCAGACACCACCACACCCGTCCACCAGGACCACCACACCCGTCCACCAGGACCACCACACCCGTCCACCAGGACCACCACACCCGTCCACCAGGACCACCACACCCGTCCACCAGGACCACCACACCCGTCCACCAGGACCACCACACCCGTCCACCAGGACCACCAGACACCACCACACCCGTCCACCAGGACCACCACACCCGTCCACCAGGACCACCAGACGCCACCACACCCGTCCACCAGGACCACCAGACGCCACCACACCCGTCCACCAGGACCACCAGACGCCTCTACACCCGTCCACCAGGACCACCAGACACCACCACACCCGTCCACCAGGACCACCAGACACCACCACACCCGTCCACCAGGACCACCACACCCGTCCACCAGGACCACCAGACACCACCACACCCGTCCACCAGGACCACCAGACACCACCACACCCGTCCACCAGGACCACCAGACCCCACCACACCCGTCCACCAGGACCACCAGACACCACCACACCCGTCCACCAGGACCACCAGACGCCACCACACCCGTCCACCAGGACCACCAGACACCACACCCGTCCACCAGGACCACCAGACGCCACCACACCCGTCCACCAGGACCACCACACCCGTCCACCAGGACCACCAGACGCCACCACACCCGTCCACCAGGACCACCAGACGCCTCTACACCCGTCCACCAGGACCACCAGACGCCACCACACCCGTCCACCAGGACCACCACACCCGTCCACCAGGACCACCAGACGCCACCACACCCGTCCACCCGGACCACCACACCCGTCCACCAGGACCACCAGACGCCTCTACACCCGTCCACCAGGACCACCAGACGCCTCTACACCCGTCCACCAGGACCACCAGACGCCTCTACACCTGTGGGAACCGACCTGTGAGATTTATATTTATTTAATTTATATGAATTTATATTTACGTTAATTTATATACTTCGATAGCAATTTGTATAATGTTAAGTGGACTGTATTTCTGCAATAATCTCAATCTCACAAATCGATCCTCTACACATTAGGGGGGGTTTATTAGTTTATATATATATGCAGCCAATCAAACTACAATAATAGCTACATACATTGAAGAGGTTCCTTATCTTATAGTACAGCAGGTTAGTCCACCAGGTATAACTAGGGTGTAGACACCAAATTATCCTCTTTGAGGTAGCTTCCATATCACCCAGTAACTGGTGCACAAAATCTTCCTTCCTCGTCTTGACCTGTCAAAAGTGCGCTAGCTGTGAAGCCAGAATCCTATATATGACAAGCTATATCAGAGAAAACACTATATGGAACATTGAAGACCTGGCTTAATTACCTTTAGTTTGAGGCTTCCACGTAATCTAACCGGGTCACCCTATATCCTGACATTAATGGCCATAAATGAATGATAAACGGGTTTCGGATAGACTTAACTTGAATTTGTAGACAGCGTGTTGACAATGGTACACCTTTGGCTTCCATAACACTACGTCCAAGTAAATTTAACAGGAGCCGAATTTGCTCCCGTGTGAGCCTCTGGTCTCGTATAACAATGGCTGCATCTAACACTCCATTCTATTGACGTCTGGCCGACATTGTCCAGATATGATAGGAGCTGGTTTGCTCCACACGTCTCGGAGGTGACACAACAATGGCTGCCCTCCTTCCCCACTCTCCTGGCCTACTTTGTCCACATGTCAGAAAGTGATAGAAGGGTCACATTTACTCTACTTTAATATTGATAATTAAGTTAATTTATATAAGATGTTTTTATGATGGTAAAGTCCAAAGACTAATGTATTTAAGAATAATTCCCAGCAAAATAGCTGGTGAATTATAATAGTATGTGGTGATGATATCCCGTTTTCTTTAGACGGTAATTCCACTACAAGCTACGTTTTCTATGGGTAACTTGTTGGTAATACAGCTATTATCTGTATGATTATTAAATGGTGTCGGATTTTCCGACATAATTCCCCAGGGGGCTGCTCACGGGTCGAAGTCCTGTTTAGAACAGACGAACACCGATACTCCTCCTTCGAATTATTAGATTAATTTGATGTTAGTAGTTAGTAATCACACATTTGTGCGTCTGTTCGTACAGGACGGATGTCCCGTACTAGAGTTGCAGGGGTTAGAAGTCTAATGCAATTTCATTTCCCTGTCAACTCTTGAAAGGCTAATATTCAAGCCTAATTACATATTATTTAACCCAGAAGACTGGATGTGATCAAGTACTACAGTCAAGTATGATTCAGGGACTGCAGTGAGATCAGTGACATTAGATATAACTTGAAGTTTGTTCAGGTAACTGGTCACTGATATATAAACACTGAGGCCCATGGAATACATCTTGATTAAATAATAAATGTATCAAATCAGTCATCAGATTTATTGGGGTTTAATTTAGTTAATTGATTCAGAAGATTGAATAGCTCATCATTAAAGTAAAGTATGGTTCTGAGACTGCAGTGGGTTCAGTGACATTGGTCGCAGTGACTTGTAGCTGTTTTAGGCTACTGTTCACTGATTTGCCACTGAGGCCCCATGAACTCATCTTCAGCTTCAAATGATGATACTAACATCAACCTCTGTTACTATAGTCAGCTGTAATCTCCTTAGTATAATGCTACTGGAGAAATATAATCAGCTGACAAATTTAGATTTCTACTGGTATTGTTTATCTGCAGGCATAGGTCTCCTCAGGCTTGATACTGGGCCTGAGAGTAATTTACCTCCTGCAGAGTTTAACATGGTTATGCCCTGATATTTAGTAGGGCTACCAATGAATTGATGGTAGTAGTCTGTCCCCACAAGGACAGCCATTTGGCATTTGATTTGCTCAAATTTACCTTCAGCTGCTTGATAATAGCTTTCCAGGTCAGCATAATCAACTGTTGATTGTTGTGACAAATCTTCACATTTCTTGATCTGTCTTGTTAAGTGGCCTTTAAGACCTGCAAGGGTTCTTTTCATTCTCCCTGCATTATCCATACTGGCTAGTTGGTAAAGCCTTGTGGGACTTGTACTTGGGCTGCTCATAATACTGAACAAGCTCTAATGGTAGCCTAGGGTAAATTCTGCACTCACTAGGCAATAATCCTACCTCTACTAGAGGTTAGCACTTAAAATTAATACACATTATATATATATACAATCATACACACTAATGATTTGAGTGATAAACCAGTGTCACTGGAAGTACCTTTAGGTTAGCTCTTCTATATCACCCTAGGATGGAATAGACACTAATTAATCACTCAAAGGTGTAATGATCATAAGTAAATTATTATATATACAACTCAACTCGAGTTGATAAAAGTTACACCCAAAATAGGGTCTGGACCATTCATTAATGGTGTTAGGTTGTTCAATATAGTACAACTGACTATGGTAATAATGGGACTAGGATGAACGATAATAGTTCAACTAGTCAATGGTTAATATCCTACCCTGTTGTGGGTTGGCAATTAGTAAATATTATACTGTGATCACTAGTGCAATTTATATTAAATAATTCTCTATTTTGGAGAAATAATATACACAATTATTGATAATAGCC
Organism: Procambarus clarkii; assembly: GCF_040958095.1. Classification (NCBI taxonomy): domain Eukaryota; kingdom Metazoa; phylum Arthropoda; class Malacostraca; order Decapoda; family Cambaridae; genus Procambarus; species Procambarus clarkii. Next base: position 34,119,893 of record NC_091202.1, read on the forward strand.
TCTTAATTAGCCTCTATGAAACTTCTAATATTATCTAGAAGTATTAAATATTATTAGTGACCTCGCGAAATAAAGTCCACAAAATTCGTAGATAATCTCTCGCGAAATGTAACACCACGAAATCCGTGAACAATCTCGCGAAGACACAGTCACTAATTTGGCTGGATTCTATATTAGCGCTGTCATTTCACGAAATAACACGCCACCAAATCTGTGGGTGTGCATGAAACCGCTGACTAAGGCTGATCTGAACTCGGCTGAGGGAGGCTCCTGAGCTCCCACGAGGCTACGCTGCCGTCTTGACTGCTGGCTTTGTTTAAATAACACTGCACTAGTATATTTAATGAATCCACTGGTTAACTGGTTCATCCGGTACTAAGATGACCAAATGTGGGTTCAAAGGATCAAATAATCCGTCATCCGGTTCGAAGATGACCAAATAATGTGGGAACCGACCTGTGAGATTTATATTTATTTAATTTATATGAATTTATATTTACGTTAATTTATATACTTCGATAGCAATTTGTATAATGTTAAGTGGACTGTATTTCTGCAATAATCTCAATCTCACAAATCGATCCTCTACACATTAGGGGGGGTTTATTAGTTTATATATATATGCAGCCAATCAAACTACAATAATAGCTACATACATTGAAGAGGTTCCTTATCTTATAGTACAGCAGGTTAGTCCACCAGGTATAACTAGGGTGTAGACACCAAATTATCCTCTTTGAGGTAGCTTCCATATCACCCAGTAACTGGTGCACAAAATCTTCCTTCCTCGTCTTGACCTGTCAAAAGTGCGCTAGCTGTGAAGCCAGAATCCTATATATGACAAGCTATATCAGAGAAAACACTATATGGAACATTGAAGACCTGGCTTAATTACCTTTAGTTTGAGGCTTCCACGTAATCTAACCGGGTCACCCTATATCCTGACATTAATGGCCATAAATGAATGATAAACGGGTTTCGGATAGACTTAACTTGAATTTGTAGACAGCGTGTTGACAATGGTACACCTTTGGCTTCCATAACACTACGTCCAAGTAAATTTAACAGGAGCCGAATTTGCTCCCGTGTGAGCCTCTGGTCTCGTATAACAATGGCTGCATCTAACACTCCATTCTATTGACGTCTGGCCGACATTGTCCAGATATGATAGGAGCTGGTTTGCTCCACACGTCTCGGAGGTGACACAACAATGGCTGCCCTCCTTCCCCACTCTCCTGGCCTACTTTGTCCACATGTCAGAAAGTGATAGAAGGGTCACATTTACTCTACTTTAATATTGATAATTAAGTTAATTTATATAAGATGTTTTTATGATGGTAAAGTCCAAAGACTAATGTATTTAAGAATAATTCCCAGCAAAATAGCTGGTGAATTATAATAGTATGTGGTGATGATATCCCGTTTTCTTTAGACGGTAATTCCACTACAAGCTACGTTTTCTATGGGTAACTTGTTGGTAATACAGCTATTATCTGTATGATTATTAAATGGTGTCGGATTTTCCGACAACACCCGTCCACCAGGACCACCAGACGCCTCTACACCCGTCCACCAGGACCACCAGACGCCACCACACCCGTCCACCAGGACCACCACACCCGTCCACCAGGACCACCAGACGCCACCACACCCGTCCACCCGGACCACCAGACGCCTCTACACCCGTCCACCAGGACCACCAGACACCACCACACCCGTCCACCAGGACCACCAGACGCCTCTACACCCGTCCACCAGGACCACCAGACGCCTCTACACCCGTCCACCAGGACCACCAGACGCCACCACACCCGTCCACCAGGACCACCAGACGCCTCTACACCCGTCCACCAGGACCACCAGACGCCTCTACACCCGTCCACCAGGACCACCAGACGCCACTACACCCGTCCACCAGGACCACCAGACGCCTCTACACCCGTCCACCAGGACCACATCTGTCCATGGGTGTCTGATGATGGATGACAGCCAACACTACTGAAACAGCTGACGCCATTTTAAATGTTCTTTATATAGTATCTTCAGGTTATCTTGAGATGATTTCGGGGCTTAGCGTCCCCGCGGACCGGTCCTCGACCAGGCCTCCTGTTTGTTACACACCCCAAGGAAGCAGTCCATAGCAGCTGTCTAACTCCCAGGTACCTATTTACTGCTAGGTAAATAGAGGCATCAGGGTGAAAGAAACTCTGCCCATTTTTGTCTCCGCCTCCGCCGGGGATCGAACCCGAAACCTCAAGACTACGAATCCGAAGCGCTTTCCACTCAGCTGTCAGCCCCCCCCCTCCCCTTGCAGTAGAGTAAATTAACATATTAGCTCAAATGTGCCGTTTAATTACGGTAAGATTAAAATATAAAACTCCCCCAAAATGTGCGAAGGGAAGTTTATTGGTGACAATAAATTATAAAATACAGTCCGCTTAGAAGTAATAAAGGCAATTTCTTGAATTAATAATACAAATATATGAGTATAAGGACGACTGAGGAGCAGAAGACAGTAGATGTCTAGCTTCTGACGTGTGGAATGCAGAAGGTGTGGAGCAGGTGAGATTGTCATTGAGGGACGGAAGTAGATATAGGGAGTACACCGGGCGGGAGGGCACAGAGTGTGAACCCACTGGACGGACAGGTTGGTACAGCGTTAACTTGCAAACACGACGGAGCCATTTGCACCCGAGGTGTGTACGGGTCCCAGTGTGCTGGGAAGGAGACTTACAGTGGTGCAGGACCGAGGCAAGTGGTCAACGTACAGTTTCCGGAGTGTTGCTGGCCTGAGGGAGGTAATGTAGCCCTTCTTGAGGTTATCTTGAGATGATTTCGGGGCTTTAGTGTCCCCGCGGCCCGGTCCTCGACCAGGCCTCCACCCCCAGGAAGCAGCCCGTGACAGCTGACTAACTCCCAGGTACCTATTTACTGCTAGGTAACAGGGGCATTCAGGGTGAAAGAAACTTTGCCCATTTGTTTCTGCCTCGTGCGGGAATCGAACCCGCGCCACAGAATTACGAGTCCTGCGCGCTATCCACCAGGCTACGAGGCCCCTACGAGCCCTTGGTGGTGGCAGCTGACTGATGCTTCATCTTGCGAGTAGCCAGCAGGGATATCTACAAAATATGAGTGGGGGGATGAGTGTTATTGAACCTCGACAGCCTCATGGCTTCTATATCCTGTCTGGGATGACAGTTATTCCCTGCACGATTCCCTGGCAGGTGAACCAAGGTGGGTGCCTGTGTTTGGCTCCCACACGCGTCGACAAGCCTGTGTTTGGCCCCCACACGCGTCGAAAAGCCTGTGTTTGGCTCCCACACGCGTCGACAAGCCTGTGTTTGGCTCCCACACGCGTCGACAAGCCTGTGTTTGGCCCCCACACGCGTCGACAAGCCTGTGTTTGGCTCCCACACGCGTCGACAAGCCTGTGTTTGGCTCCCACACGCGTCGACAAGCCTGTGTTTGGCCCCCACACGCGTCGACAAGCCTGTGTTTGGCCCCCACACGCGTCGACAAGCCTGTGTTTGGCTCCCACACGCGTCGACAAAGACAATATTCAACAGTAACCGTAGTGAGAGAAGACCTGAAGGAAGGTTAACCTCAGGCGCCATCATGATTTGTGGAGACGAGCGTCATCGCAGCATGATTGAGCGGTAAGAGCTTTTTGTTTGCCAGGTACGGTGAGAAGTGCCCAGTGACCTTAATAAACCATGTTTATAATATATACGGAGTAATATTGGAAGCCTGAGGGGTAAGATAGCACCGTTGGTGGCAGGAGAAACAGATATGCCCTCCAGGACGGCAGGTGAGCCACTGAGGGGCAAGTCAAAGTGACGTCGCCCGCTGTGGGGGAGTCCACCTGGTAGTATAGGTATTGCCAGATACCGCCAGCAGTGGTGTGTGTGTGTACTCGCCTAATTGTGCTTGCGGGAGTTAAGCTTTGACTCTTTGGTCCCGCCTCTCAACCGTCAATCACCTGGTAATGTGTGTGTGTGTGTGTGTGTGTGTGTGTGTGTGTGTGTGTGTGTGTGTGTGTGTGTGTGTGCGTGCGCGTATGTGTGTGGAGAGTCTTGTGAAATAGTTTTGGATAATTTATATTTTAGACGTTTGTGGTGGGAGATTATTTTGCTATACGTAAAATTACAGGTTCGTATATTCGCCGAGCAGCTAGTTCGTGGGACGACCTGTCAGAGGAAGTGTTGCTTGCCTATGAGGATATTTCCCAGAAGAGATGTGTTATTGAGTAAAATAGCATTGATCCACCGTTGTGATCCACCAGGGATCGTTTGTCATCCGCATGTTGTTGGTGCTACAACTATAATTAGTATGTGTGACGCAGTGAAAGGTGGTGAGTGTTTATTTTGTTTTATTAACATACTTTGATATTGATAGTGATTACAAGATTCATATCCTGCAAGATTAATCCTTACTAGAAGAGAAAGGGATTTTTTTCATTTTTTCATTCATTTTCATTCATTTCATTCATTTTTAAAGGGAAGCCTAGTGTATAAGGCATTATGTGTCACAAGGAGAGACTAAGGAGGAATAGCACTTAGTGAGTCGGTGATTATTAGATGACAAAAGTGATGAGCACATTGTCGAGGAGGGAATCTATTTGGATTTGTTGCTTTGATTTAACTGATGTGAAGAACACTTCGATGAAGAGTTTATAGTGCTGATATTGTACCATGCTTTTTGAGATAATTGTATTTACTCATTGAGATATGAATATTCATATTAGGTGATGATTATAGCAAGTAGACGCTTATGTTACATGATTAAGAGCCTAGCAAGTTATTTAAGTTATATGTACATGTACAAGGCCCAGCTAGGCTGCTTGACATGTGTAGTGTTGCTGAGGCTCCAGTCTAGAATCACAAGACGAGTTCAAAGACCTTAGCCGAGGTATCATCTTTTGTTTATTGTATTTCTTTGTATTAAATAATTGATTCGTTTCCTCTTGTCCCATGTGAGATTTTATAACAAAGATAAGCGGTGTCCTGCCTGCCTAATAATGAAGAGAGATTACATGAGAACTGAGTGGGAGGAGATCTGAGAAACGTGGGGGAAGATTGAGTGACAGCTTTATGTTAGTGTGAGCACTTTTACATTCTTTTATTGGTGTCAAGGTCTATCTCCACTACTCGGCTCTCCACGACGCTTTAACTGCGACTGTCTGATACTCTTTACTCTGTCTGTCTTTATAAACTACTTATAATAATTAATGCACGTCCTGGCCTTATTTATTCAATCCCAAGTTCGCCGTGTTCCTCGCCTACAACTCTGGTCTTAAATATTCTTTCAAGCTTAAAACGCTTGAAAGCTTAAGTGACTTATTCATTAATTTTAGATGTATCATACTTGTGTATACAACAATCACCCTAGAGAACATTAAGTTTACAATTCCAAAGTTCACTCAGCAAAGTGGAAGTGGCAAGGCGGTGAGAGGTTTACAGTACACAGTGAGGAGCGAGGATACTATCAGAGGACCCTAAAAGCGGCACAACCTCTCTAATTATAGAGGGATTCCTGTGGGGGAAAAAATATTATTGATTTGTGGAATGTATTTAAATGTGACACATTTGTAAGTTGGTAAGTAGTGACCACAGTAAACACAAGGCTCTAGGAGTACCTAATAAATATTGATCAATATCCATCATATGTTGACCCAGATCAACACCATCATGTAGCCGGCCATAGAGTGCTCCATACACAAATGGAAACTATCTCCGTGTGTGTGAAACATTCCCAAATGAAATGAAATGTAAATTTGGGGAATAAAAAAAAAAGTTTATTTTTTGCCGCTCACAAATTGTTGGATTAATAGAACAAATCCAAATAATATTGGATATATTGCTGACCTAATCGATTTGTTAAGCCATTTTTGTGTGTTTAATGATTATCACTATTTTTAGTGCTAACAGCTATTACAATAATTATAATTATCGTCACTACCATGATGCAACCTGTCCTCTTACAATTACCTCGGAATTTGGCCGTTTGCCCGTATGGCCGAAAATGAACGTAATTTGAAAATTAAAAAAAAATCAAATAAATTTTGGATTTTTTTTTTTTACAAAACAGTAAGTTGAGGATCCTCTGGTAGGTTAGGAGGGCAGGGAATTCTCCTGAAGTTTCAAAACATCATGAAAACCGTTAATTGAAAGTTTCCTCTCTTAACGTTACCGAGTAAGCCAGATGACTCAAACAGAAAACGGGATAGTACATCACTTTCGTGAGCCGATTTCATTTCAAATTTCGCCCATTTTTGGCCATAGTGCACACACGAGCGAAAAGCGACATTACTTTTTAAGAGGACGGGTTGCTTTATCATTATTATTCTTGCTACTGTTGGTTTCAATGTCGTTATTTGTATATTATTATTATTATGCGACCCATCCTCCTGAAATGAGTCCTTATAGTAACTATTTGTTGGAAATACCAACATGTAGTGAAGTACCAACACTAAACGTGTGTACTGTTTTGTACCAGTTAAATTGTTGTACTGCTACTTCAATTGTCCGGAAAAAAATAAAAGCTAAGTACCAAGTTCAGGTATTCGTAGGCTTAGTATAGTCCGTATATGTACTACGTTAGCTTAAGAGACAGTGTATTAGGCCTACGAAAAGTAAGGTTAGGTCTTATATGTATGTTGTAGTTAAAAATAATTCTGGCATGGCCAGAAATTCAACTTTGTCATGAAGTCAATAAGAAAGAAGTCAACTTTGTGGTGGTCCGTCACTACACTGGTACCTACCACCACACACTGGTACCTGCCGCCACACACTGGTACCTACCACAACACACTGGTACCTACCACCACACACTGGTACCTACCACAACACACTGGTACCTACCACCACACACTGGTACCTACCACAACACACTGGTACCTACCACCACACACTGGTACCTGCCACTACACACTGGTACCTACCACCACACACTGGTACCTACCGCCACACACTGGTACCTGCCACTACACACTGGTACCTACCACCACACACTGGTACCTGCCACTACACACTGGTACCTGCCACTACACACTGGTACCTGCCACTACACACTGGTACCTGCCGCTACACACTGGTACCTGCCGCTACACACTGGTACCTACCACCACACACTGGTACCTGCCACTACACACTGGTACCTGCCGCCACACACTGGTACCTACCACCACACACTGGTACCTGCCACTACACACTGGTACCTGCCGCCACACACTGGTACCTACCGCTACACACTGGTACCTACCGCTACACACTGGTACCTACCGCTACACACTGGTACCTGCCACTACACACTGGTACCTGCCACTACACACTGGTACCTACCGCCACACACTGGTACCTACCGCTACACACTGGAACCTGCCACTACACACTGGTACCTACCACCACACACTGGTACCTACCGCTACACACTGGTACCTGCCGCCACACACTGGTACCTACCGCTACACACTGGTACCTACCGCTACACACTGGTACCTGCCGTCACACACTGGTACCTGCCGTCACACACTGGTACCTACCACCACACACTGGAACCAGCCACTACACACTGGTACCTGCCGCCACACACTGGTACCTACCGCTACACACTGGTACCTACCGCCACACACTGGTACTTACCACCACACACTGGTACCTACCGCTACACACTGGTACCTACCACTACACACTGGTACCTACCACTACACACTGGTACCTACCAATACACACTGGTACCTACCACTACACACTGGTACCTACCACCACACACTGGTACATACCACTACACACTGGTACCTACCACTACACACTGGTACCTACCACTACACACTGGTACTTACCACTACACACTGGTACCTACCACCACACACTGGTACCTACCACCACACACTGGTACCTACCACCACACACTGGTACCTACCACCACACACTGGTACCTACCACCACACACTGGTACCTACCACCACACACTGGTACCTACCACCACACACTGGTACCTACCGCCGCACACTGGTACCTGCCGCCACACACTGGTACCTGCCGCTACACACTGGTACCTGCCGCTACACACTGGTACCTACCACTACACACTGGTACCTACCACTACACACTGGTACCTACCACTACACACTGGTACCTACCACAACACACTGGTACCTACCACAACACACTGGTACCTACCACAACACACTGGTACCTACCACTACACACTGGTACCTACCACTACACACTGGTACCTACCACTACACACTGGTACTTACCACTACACACTGGTACCTACCACCACACTTTGGTACTTACCACCACACACTGGTACCTACCGCTACACACTGGTACCTACCACTACACACTGGTACCTACCACTACACACTGGTACCTACCAATACACACTGGTACCTACCACTACACACTGGTACCTACCACCACACATTGGTACATACCACTACACACTGGTACCTACCACTACACACTGGTACCTACCACTACACACTGGTACTTACCACTACACACTGGTACCTACCACTACACACTGGTACCTACCACTACACACTGGTACTTACCACAACACACTGGTACCTGCCACTACACACTGGTACCTACCACTACACACTGGTACCTACCACTACACACTGGTACCTACCACTACACATTAGTACCTACCACTACACATTAGTACCTACCACTACACACTGGTATCCACTACACACTGGTACCTACCACCACACACTGGTACCTACCACAACACACTGGGACCTACAACTACACACTGGGATCTACCACTACACACTGGGACCTACCATAACACACTGGGACCTAGCACTACACACTGGGATCTACCACTACACACTGGGACCTACCACAACACACTGGGACCTACCACTACACACTGGGATCTACCACTACACACTGGTACCTACCACCACACACTGGTACCTACCACAACACACTGGGACCTACCACTACACACTAGGACCTACCACTACACCCTGGGATCTACCACTACACACTGGGACTACCACAACACACTGGGACCGACCACTACACTGGGATCTACCACCACACACTGGTACCTACCACAACACACTGGGACCTACCACTACACACTGGGACCTACCACTACACACTGGGATCTACCACTACACACTGGTACCTACCACAACACACTGGGACCTACCACTACACACTGGGATCTACCACTACACACTGGTACCTACCACTACACACTGGTATCCACCACACACTGGTACCTACCACTACACACTGGGACCTACCACTACACACTGGTACCTACCACTACACACTGGGACATACCACTACACACTGGTACCTACCACTACACACTGGTACCTACCACTACACACTGGGACCTACCACAACACACTGGGACCTACCACTACACACTGGTACCTACCACTACACACTGGTACCTACCACTACACACTGGGACCTACCACTACACACTGGGATCTACCACTACACACTGGGACCTACCACAACACACTGGGACCTACCACTACACACTGGCATCTACCACTACACACTGGTATCCACCACACACTGGTACCTACCACTACACACTGGGATCTACCACAACACACTGGACCTACCACTACACACTGGGACCTACCACTACACACTGGTACCTACCACTACACACTGGGATCTACCACAACACACTGGACCTACCACTACACACTGGTACCTACCACTACACACTGGTACCTACCACTACACACTGGGACCTACCACAACACACTGGGACCTACCACTACACACTGGTACCTACCACTACACACTGGTACCTACCACTACACACTGGGACCTACCACTACACACTGGGATCTACCACTACACACTGGGACCTACCACAACACACTGGGACCTACCACTACACACTGGGATCTACCACTACACACTGGTATCCACCACACACTGGGACCTACCACTACACACTGGGATCTACCACCACACACTGGTACCTACCACTACACACTGGGACCTACCACTACACACTGGGATCTACCACTACACACTGGTATCCACCACACACTGGTACCTACCACTACACACTGGGATCTACCACAACACACTGGACCTACCACTACACACTGGTACCTACCACTACACACTGGGACCTACCACTACACACTGGGATCTACCACAACACACTGGTACCTACCACTACACACTGGGATCTACCACTACACACTGGGACCTACCACTACACACTGGGACCTACCACTACACACTGGGATCTACCACAACACTGGTACCTACCACTACACACTGGTACCTACCACTACACACTGGTACCTACCACTACACACTGGTACCTACCACTACACACTGCTACCTACCACTAAACAGTCACAATATTACCTTCATGTTAGGAAGAGGGGGTTGTATTATGTATCATAATGTTCACTGCAATTATCACATATATTATAATTAACAATTATAATTATTCATAACCAAAAAGTATATTTATTATAATTTAAAAATATAATTAACACATAACACAAACTCAAAAGTAAATACAGGAATATATAATATATATTCTTAGGTTCGATCTAAGATCTAAAGGAAAAGGATCGATCACGTTATACTTAGAGCGAGGGAGGTATGAGGACTTCAGTACATGTAGAGAACCTGTCTCCCTTACTCTTCCCCTGCCGTCACACCCACAGCACTCCCAGCTCCACCAATCTCCCTACATTTGGGGCCCATTTTGGGGCCCACCCTTTTGGTCATATACATCAATGACATTGATAAGAATATTACAAACCACATCATCAAATTTGCAGATAACACAAAGATTTGTGGCAAAAGTGAGTAATGATAATGATGTCGAAGTCTTACAAAGAGATCTGCAGGAACCTCACAAATGGTCAGAAGACTGGGAAATGCTTTTTAATACAGACAAATGCAAGATCCTGAATGTGGGATTCAACAACCTGCACCACAACTACCAAATTAATAACATTACAGCAGATTGATTAGGAGAAGGACCTTGGAGTCCAAATCCGCCACTCAATTAATTTACTTAGCAGGTAGGAGCACCAGTCAAAAAATTAACCGAACACTTGGAATAATCAGGTTTACCATTGACTTCCAGGAAAAGAAGGTAGTGATTCAATTGCATCTCTGATGCGCCCCCATTTGGACTGCTGTATCCATGCATTGAGACCACATCTTCAGAAGGACATGGCTGCTCTGGAGAAAGTGCAACACCGGGCTACAAAAGTTATTCCAGAGCTAAGTCAACTCGTGTACCAGAAACGGTTTAGGGCCACAGGGCTAACAACATTGCAAACCAGGCATGACAGGGCGGATCTCATTGAGACTTTTAACATACTGAACAATTTGGAAGATGTTGATTCGGAAATTTTCTTCAAAAGGTCAGATGTAACACAAACAAGGAGCAACGGTTTCAAGCTCAACAATCCGCAATGTTGGACTGAAAACAGGAGATGCTTTTTCACACAGAGGGTTATTAACCCATGGAACTCCCTACCCGCCGAAGCCGTAAATGCTAAAACTCTGCTAACCTTTAAAGCACAGCCTTAAAAGATCATCGAGGCAAATAGTGGGACCTTCGACAAGCCGCCGGCTTCCTGTCCTCGTCGAGGCCACTAGTGTTAATGGCTCTCAGGTAAACTCAGGTACACTCCCCTCCATACTCTAATCTTTTCTCTCGCACATACACACACCTCTTTACTCTCTCGCGCGTGCACACACAGTATTGAAAGAGTGTGCAGGAGCACTTTGTTTGCCACTCTCCATAGTGTATAGTAGGTCACTGGAAACGGGAGACCTACCAGAAATATGGAAGACTGCTAATGTAGTCCCAATATACAAAAAAGGGTGACAGACAAGAGGCACTGAACTACAGGCCAGTGTCCTTAACTTGTATACCATGCAAGGCGATGGAGAAGATTGTGAGAAAAAACCTAGTAACACATCTGGAGAGAAGAGACTTCGTGACAACCCATCAACATGGGTTCAGGGAGGGTAAATCTTGCCTTACAGGCTTGATAGAATTCTACGATCAGGTGACAAAGATTAAGCAAGAAAGAGAAGGATGGGCGGACTGCATTTTTTTGGACTGTCGGAAACCCTTTGACACAGTACCCCATAAAAGGCTGATGCATAAGCAGGAGAAACAGGCAGGAGTAACTGGTAGGGCGCTCCAGTGGATAAGGGAGTACCTAAGCAATAGGAAGCAGAGAGTTACAGTGAGGGGTGAGACCTCAGATTGGCGTGAAGTCACCAGTGGAGTCCCACAGGGCTCTGTAATCGGACCTATCCTGTTTCCTGATATACGCATATGATCTCCCAGAGGGTATAGACTCATTCCTCTCAATGTTTGCTGACGACGCCAAAATTATGAGAAGGATTAAAACAGAGGAGGACAGCTTGAGGCTTCAAGAAGACCTGGACAAGCTGTAGGAATGGTCGAACAAATGGTTGTTAGAGTTTAACCCAAGCAAATGTAATGTAATGAAGATAGGGGTAGGAAGCAGGAGACCAGATACAAGGTATCATTTGGGAGACGAAATACTTCAGGAGTCAGAGAGAAAGACCTGGGGTTTGATATCACGCCAGACCTGTCCCCTGAAGCTCATATCAAGAGGATAACATCAGCGGCAAATGCCAGGTTGGCTAACATAAGAACGGTATTTAGAAACTTGTGTAAGGAATCTTTCAGAACATTATATACCACATATGTCAGACCAATCCTGGAGTATGCGGCTCCAGCATGGAGTCCATATCTAGTCTAGGATAAGACTAAACTGGAAAAGGTTCAAAGGTTTGCCACCAGACTAGTACCCGAGCTGAGAGGTATGAGCTACAAGGAGAGGCTACGGGAATTAAACCTCACTTCGTTGGAAGATAGAAGAGTTAGGGGGACATGATCACCACATTCAAGATTCTCAAGGGAATCGACAGGGTAGATAAAGACAGGTTATTTAACACAAGGGGCACACGCACTAGGGGACACAGGTGGAAACTGAGTGCCCAAATGAGCCACATAGATATTAGAAAGAACTTTTTTAGTGTCAGAGTGGTTGACAAATGGAATGCGTTAAGAAGTGATGTGGTGGAGGCTGACTCCATACACAGTTTCAAGTGTAGATATGATAGAGCCCAATAGGCTCAGGAACCTGTACACCTGTTGATTGACGGTTGAGAGGCGGGACCAAAGAGCCAGAGCTCAAACCCCGCAAGCACAACTAGGTGAGTACACAGTTCATCCACATACACATCCTTCTCTCACCCCTGTTTCTCGTCAGTCGCAGTGAGAAGGTGTGTTAGCTGGAGCTCCTGAGTGTGGTTATATTACAGCAATATGGAAGGTGTGGTCAAGGAACTGATAAATCTAGTTGGAGCTCTCAGGACAGAGTTGGATTCCCTACGGTAGGAGGTACGTCAGCTGAAACAACATCGAGAAGAAGCGAAGGAGGAGATCAGCATTAATAAGACCTCGTCTTGGAAAGTCGCAAAAGACAGGGGTCTTAAGAAGACTTTGATAAAGCCGCCTACAGACATCCTAAGGACTTCTAATTCATTTGCTATATTGGAGGACGAGTGCTGTGGTGAGACTGCGGATCACGCGAAAGGGAAAGCAACGAAGAGCAACGAAGCGCAGGCCAATCAGAGAGTAAAGGAAGTTCCTAAGCGAATTTTCGTTGTGGGAGATTCCCAGGAAATGTATTGGATAGAACGTTTTGTGCTAGAGATAGGAGGAACAGGTTAAGGGTTTGCTATCCCGGAGCTGGAATTGGCGATATTATAAACAACATGAATGATATTATGGCTGGAAATGGGAACAATCCCGTTATTTGTATTAGCGCGGGAGGAAATGATTTTGGCCGAGTTAGGAGTGAGGAAATGATTCAGAGGTATAAAACAGCCATAGAATTAGAAGCAAGGGAAGAATCCCGATCATATGTGGCATTCTTTCAAGAAAGGGAGTGGGAAATGAATGGTTGTCGAGGGCACTTGGTGTCAATTGCCGGCTGGAAAGATATTGCAAATCAAATGCAATATCTTTCATAGACAACTGGGAACACTTCTATAGAAGAAATGAAATGTATGCTCGGGATGGGATGCATCTATCGAGAGCTGGAGTTGTTGCTGTTGCGAACTCGTTGGAACCAGTGCTTGGAGGCGTTTGTTTGGGTTTAAACTGTTAGTAGATAGAGGTATGGGAAGTGATATGGAGGAAGGAGGTAATAAAAGTATGTGTTTGTGGGAGAAAGAAATTGGCAAAATGATCAGGGAAAGAAAAGGGCCTCAAAATAACAATACGCTTAGGGTATATTACACTAACAGCAGAAGTCTAAGAAACAAAATAAACGATTTAAATGCTCTTGTCTACACAAAAACAAAGAGGGAATCAAAACCGAGCCACACACAGAATCTATTTGGATATAATTAAATGAAAAAATAAATAATCTTATAGTAGGAGTTATATATAGGCCACCAAATTTTGACAGAATGGAAGCAAAGCATCTATGGGATGAAATATGTAGAGCATCTAGGTCTAAAAGTATTTGTGTCATGGGTGACTAATTTTAGTGGTATAAACTGGATTAACAGAACAGGGAATAATGACGCAGAAGATTTTATAGAATTAATGGACGATTGCTTTCTCACGCTACACATTAAGGAACCAACACGAGAAAATAATATTTTAGATTTAGTGTTAACTAACAGAGAAACACAGATTAATGACATCGAAATAGGGAGTGAGCTAGGGAGCAGTGATCACAAAGAAATCAGATTTAGCATAGAGTGGAATAGATCTGCAGGAGAAAATTCTGTTAAAGTGCCAGACTTTCGTAAAGCTAATTTTAATATCCTAAGAAATTTTGGGGGGCAAATAGATTGGAAAGTCTTGGGGTATAGGGGGTGGGCCGGTCTTGGAG